>NC_142649.1:66151666-66454696 GCF_055504915.1 Nelumbo nucifera
GATCACACTCCAGGTAAAGTCCTCCATTCATCCGCTTAGTTGTTACCTTTTCTTTTTCATAGTTTTCCAGGATTTTTTTATCAGTTCAATAAGTGCTAAATAGATGTTCCAACAGAGCTTAATTATGTTAGCTTTTCATGACCTTATCGAATTTGGTTTTCATTATGTTTCATTCTTAGTATTTTTTCTTAATGTTTCTTTTTTTTCTTCATTGCTTGAGTAGTGCAAATTTTCATATACATAGTTTGTCTTTTTTTTTCTTTTATTTAATTGTCATTCTCGGAAGATGAATCCTGCATTATCAAATTAGAGTTTCAATCTTTGTTGTTTTCAGTAATTAGTAATTGGTCGTTATGCCCTTTTCTTGTTTTCTATAGAGTTTAATTTTAGATTTTGAAGGGGATTGCAGTCCAAAAATTCCTAAATTTTCTTTAGTGCTACCCTTTTTTACTTATCTCCCTTAATAGTTTTTAATATTTCTTTCCATTCTTATTTCAATACATAATAATCGTTAGTGGTAGTTTTTCCTTATTTTTTTACACGCATCATAGTATTTTGTTCATCCAATACTGGACTTCAATTGATATAGGATTGATATTTTAGATTTCCTTACCTATTTTAAATAGCCTCTAGGAAAAGGTATTGCTGGGAGAATGACAGTTCAGTCCAATACAGAATTTATTGGCCTAAAGTACAGTTGGGGTGAGTGACAGCTCGAAATTTATGCTAATTTATGGATGGGCATTGATGTATAAAGTGAGGATTTTTTGATATTTTAAATGTTTATAGGTTTGCAGTGAAATTCAGAAATCTGCATTAGGCCTATCCGTATGCTTTTTTATTTATTTTTATTTCTTTTTCCCTTTTCATCTAGAGGTCAACATGGATTAGATTTTTTTACGACGCTTTATTTCTCTCCTACACGTTTGGCTCGGTCCCCATCATATTCGGCACTAGATTTGACCTCATTTTAGTTTTGGCACACTGGTGCCTTGTTTTAGATTTTGCTTATCAGAATTTGCAGTTACATATTAAATATTTCAGCATTACAATGCTCACTAGTTTCTAGGTCTAATCATTTGCATTGCATGGTCCATGTGCCCTAGATTTTTCATCGAGTCTTTTTCTTTTTCTTGTGATTTTCAGCATATAGAGCCATTGCATAGTCATTGTCTTGCAAACAAAACATTTGGTTGCTATTATTTTAGGGGATGTTTGGAACTGTGGCCGTTTTTCGAAAAAACGGTGCCACATCAGATCCACATAGGCATTTCTACAGACGCCCATATATATGAATGTTTGGTTCAGGCATTTATTGAAAAATCGGGCATACCTCGTAAATTGGGACCCCACCGATGCATTTGGCGTTTCATGCATCGGTGAACCGTTTCCCCCAACGGTTGACTGATGTGTATCCTATGTGGTGCTTACCTGTCAATACATACATGAAAAACGGTGATGAAAATCACCTTACCAAACAGCATAGTGTTGCTCACTACCTACGTGGCAGAAGCTTTTTTTTTTTTTTGAAAAAGGGTCCTGGAAGCATGGGCATTTTTTCTTGAAAATTGGTCCCAAAAAATGCCCACGCTTCCAAACACCATCTTAATCATTAGCTAAAATCTCTCTATCTTGTTATTTTAAGTTTTCACAAGTATGCAATTTTGAATTCTTAGTTTGCATTGTCATAGAACTTTCAATTCATTGATTTGGTATTACTCTAATTTTATTTTAGCAAATCCTTCTCATGTTAAATGGTTTAGTTGGTTTTATAATCATTTAGTTATTTTATTTGTTCTTGCTTGTGGTAAACTTATTTTTCTTTTTAGATAGTTACGGTTACTACTTCGTAGTGTTTCTTTTGTGTGTGTTACTTTTTTCATGCTCAAAATTATTAAATCTTCTTTGGAACTTTGGTTAAGTAGAGGCCGGTTTAACTGAGTGTGTATAGGGTGCCTAACACCTTTCCACACTGCACCTACTTGGTCCCTGGACCCTAAGAATCCCATTCCCATTGGGTAATGAGTCAAAAAAAAAAATTGATTTTCTTGAAAAATTCTAGATTTTTCTAAATTCCTAATTCATAAAAATATAGGCGACGACTCCCATCCATTTTCCATTCTATCCCCCCTCCGGGCCGGGTACCCACATAGAGAAGATGAAGAAACTAAAAGAAGCCAGTTTGCATGTTCGGATGTTGATCCAAGAAATTCGGAAATCACTAGATAGGCATATCATCTTGTGTACACCACTTTGGTTGAGTTTTCCAATACTTTGGACCTGCAAAAGCTATGCTGTTTGGATGCCTGATGATATTACAAAAAAGAACTTGACCCACAAGAGAGAGGGGTGAATAAGTACCCATCTGTGAATAAGTGAGAATTTTAAATGAACCTACATGTAATTTTCTAGATATTTTTCTTCTTTGAGTAGTGCCACATTAATATGCATTGTTATTTATGATCCAATAGATCTTACAAAGAATAATTAGAATTCGAATTCATTAAGAATGCCAAATAGTCAAATCTGATTTAATTATCTATAGGTATGTAAAACTTAATAAATTATTAACATGATTAAAAAAATAAAATAATTTATACAAAGAAAAAACATGAACATTTTTTCCAACCATTTGTCGTATATATTTTAAACAACAAATGGGGGTATACAAGTTTTTCTTACAAAAAAACATAAATAATATAAAAATCTAATTACAAAAATGCATCATAACTATACTACTTTAAAAAGCACGAATAGCCTCAAGAATATTTCTGGAATTTTCTAAGGACAAAATTTACCCATATATATTTAAATTTATTGATAAAAAATGAGGGCAAATAGGGTAATTGGTTCTTGATATTAAATGAGTTGAAAAGGGATAATTTAAAGATATTCAATTCTCTCTCATTAAATCGAACATTTAAGTTATTAACTTGCATTCATATTCATTGAACCATATATTTAAGCTATTTTTGTTTATTCTCACCATTAAGTTTTATTAATTAAATCCGTACTTAATGAATTAATAATTTCAATAACACAAAAGCTTATACTTTAAAAATCAACCTAGCAAAAATAGTGTTTTTATCTAGGTGGTGGTAAGAAATTAAATCATTTTGGGTCAAATGGGTTAAAATCCATTTTTCCACGACTAAATAATAAAATTAAAAATAGATAAAATGAAAAAATAGAAATTCAAAAAATTTGAGAACATTTTTAACATACATATTAAACAATAATAAGTATGATAAATCAGAAATGTTTTTATTAATGATGGAAATAGAATGTAAAATTTAAAACCAATTGGAAATAAAAATATTTTCCTATTCTTTCTCATTAAGTCCTATATTTAAGATATATTTTTCTCATCATTAAATTCTTGTAGTTAAATACACAATATTAATTTTAATAGTATAAAAATAAATATTTTGAAAAGTACTTGAAAATAAAACCATTTTCTTCACTCTTAGTGGTAGGCAAGCAATTTAACCATTTGGGGTCAAATGGATTAATAAATAATGTCATAATAAAAAATTAAAATAAATAACTATGAAATTCAAGAAGCATTTTTATTAATGATAAAAATGGAATGCCAAATTCAAAATCTACCTGGAAATTAAATGATGTCATAGTCAAATAATAAAATTTTTAATAATAGAAAATATAAAGAATCACAAAAATAAACAAAAAAAGATAGAGAAAATTTTGGGCACATATCTAATGTTATTTATTTATAAAAAATAAAATATTGGGTACATCTCTAATATTGTGCATTCATTATATTAAAAAAAATAAGTTTTGTACATAAGAAATAATTTTATCAATGATAGAAATGTAATACAAAATTTAATATCAACCTAGAAATCAAATAATTTTTATTTTTAGATGGTGGGTTAGTGTTTTGAGTCAAATGATACCATAGACAAACAAAAATTATGTGTGAAAAGTAAAAAATATTTTATATAATGTAAATGCAATATATAATTTAAAGGGAAAATTATAGTCAAAGTTGGTTGTACATTTAAAATTAGGTTGCAAGTTGGTCTAGAAACCAACAAAACTCTGACAACCAGCTCTACATTTCAAATTATAAAAAACCCTGCCATGTCATCGGAGGCTTATGTGGTTGTTGCCAACATGGGACTTTTAGTCCATGTTGGACATAACAAAAAACCTATACCGAAAATAGGTTTTCAGTTTCTCTACCACTCCCTTTGTCTCTCAATCTCCCTCCCTTCTCTCTCACTCTCACAGTCATCTCTCGATCTCCCACTCCCTCTGTCTCTTCCACTCTCAGCTTCGGTCTGTAGAGAAATCAAAACCTCTCTCTCTCTCTCTCTCTTTCTCTCTCTCCCTCTCTTGTTCTCGCTCAATCTTTCTCATTTTTCTCCCTTCCCTCACTCTCCCTCTCGGTCAATATATTCTTTTCCCTCAATCTCTATCGTTCTCTAGTTGGTGTAAATTTCATAGCCAAGAGTTTCTTGTAAATTTTTATCAAATTGGTGTAATAATTTTTGAACCATACCAAATTGGTCCCATGTTCCTTTTACAACCTGATTAATACCATATAAGTGTGTAAGAAAATAAAACAAAAGAGAGAGGGAGCGAGAGAGAAAATGAAGGAGAATGATAGAAATTAAGGGAGAATGAGAGATCGACCAAGAAAGAGAATGAGAGAGATTGAAGGAGTTCTATAGGTAGAGAGAGAATGAAAGAAATTTTTATAGAGAACATAAATACAGAAACCAAAAACCATTTTTTTTATTTTCAAATCACATAGTCATTGAGCAGATAAAGATGAATGTGAGTGAAATGGTGAGAGAGAGAGAGAGAGAGAGACTAAAAACCTTTTTTTTTTAATTTTCCAATCACCCAACATTAAAGGGCAATTTCAATATAAGCTTTTTGTTGTGTCCAACATGGATTAAGAGTCCCATATTGGCAATAGCCACATAAGCCTTCGATGACATGGCGGACATTTTTCTAATTTGAAATGTAAAGCCGGTTGCCAGAGTTATGTTGGTTTATGGACCAACTTGTAGCCTAATTTTAAATGCGCAACCGGCTTTGACTATAACTTTCCCTAATTTAAACTAATCTAAAAGCAATGTTATTTTCTTATCTATATGGTGGATCAATGATCCAACTTTTTCCAAAAAACCCATGATGTCATAATTGAATAACCAACATTACTTTAGTTTTAATCATATTGTTAGTTTTGTTAATTTTCAATTTCTATTTTAATTATAATATATCTAAAATTCAAGAAATTAATATAAAAAAGTGTTCTCACGTATAACACATATGCTTAATTACTAATATATAATACGTTTACACATTGGATTGGATTCTTTTAAACAGAATAGGGGCAATTCAAATTTGACCCGGTTTTTAAACAAATCCTATTTTTTTCATCTGATTTGATCCAAAAATCCAACAGAGGATATTCGAATATGGTAAAATAAGATCAAATTCGAATGTATCATGATCAGGCCCGTTTGCACCCCTTATCACTCCTTGGCTTGAAATATAGAACAGAAAATAATTTTTGAGAAAAGACAATGAATTAACATTGACTAATAATTACTTGAGCCTCCATTACCCTATAATTTGAAAGTGGTTCACTTTAACATATGAACTTTGAAATGTGGCAGTGCAGTATCTGAATTTTGGAAAATGTCATTTTTGTCCATCCATTAGTATTTCGCCATATATCTAACACACGTGATGCCATTTTTAAATTAAAATCTCAAAATTACCTTTCGCATATATAAATTAAGACCCTCTCCTCAAAGATAATGTTCATTGTCTTCTTCGTTGAGAACAATGATGAACATAATCCCAAATTCCACTAGTCCACCTTATGTTTTGAGCTTCCTAAATCTTTCCCACTCCTCCCATTAGTATATGATGAAAACAACAGAAAACGCGCAGTTGGGGAAAGTTGTAAGACGTTGCTCAGAGGTGTGTGCTTTTTCTGACCACAAAGTGCATTTGGATGGATTTTTTTTGTTGCAATTACTAATGTTCCATTCGTTTTTAATTAAGTCACTTATTCAGGTAAATGTAATTATTTTGTAAGTGTTTCTTAGGAAAGACTTACTAATGTTCCATTATTAAAAGGGATATTTTTGTCCCTTCTAAGTATTGGCAATTTTTCTCTAGATGGGAAAGTTAATTTATCCACCTAGGAGATGGTTATCACTTACCCGGATAAGTAATACACAGGAAAATAAACTTTCACTAGTCCCCAAATAAATCTGAAAAATGAACATGGGTTTCTTGGTCAATGGGAATCAAAATCCCATGGACCAACTTCCCCCCTCTCAAAATCCAAAAAAAGAACGCCCCCTAAGTGTTTTTAAATTAAAGTAGGGGTTATGTGAAAATTGTTTCTACAAAAATAATTTGGAACAAATTATAATAAGACTCTTTTTGGTGATAAATTTTCTAAAGATGATCTCCCCATAACCTTTCAACACCTTGCATTGTTCGGCAACCAAAGATCACATGGCATTTCATTTCCTACATCTATTGAAGGAGGTGAGGTGACTGTGCTTCTGGTCAAAATGGGCTAAGGGAAACATTGTCAATTTGCTCCTAAACCAAGGGCTGGTAGGCCTGAAGTGGTCAAGGGCTGGTAGGCCTGTCCTGCGATGAGTGAAGAAAGGAGAACGTCAGAGGCCCTGGGTTGGTACCCAAGGTGGAGACTCCGATGATCAAGTTAGTACGAGAGGGGTGCAAGGTGGATGAGGCATAAGGTGTGAACGCTCAAACGAGGCCACAAAGGAGACTAAGAATTCTCAAGTCCAAGTTCTTGATTCTAAGTTCTAGTCCCTTACCTTAAAGGGGGTTGTCTTCTATTTATAGTTGAGGCTGCCTGGAGGTAGGTGGGCTCGAATGGTCTGGATGCGGTCTGTACGCGAGGGGCGCTGTCATCCAAGGTCGCCAAGTGACTCCACACCGTTGGTTTCGGAATGCACGCCGAGCTCTGTTCCACACACGTCCTAATTAGGCCCGCCCTAAGCACCGTCGTCTAACACACATAGGTCCTCTATTGGGCAAGGCCATGTGCACCTACATCATTTGTCCCTCACTCTTGAGGTCATGGTAGAGGTCTGAGCTGAAGGCCTCAGCTTTGGCTGAAGAGAGTGTGTCGGTTGTCCTGGGAGGCGCAACTGAGCCTTCTAGATGAGGGTCTCGGCCTCGGCTTATCGGGGACGAGCATGACGTGGATGAGAGGGGTCCTTGCCCCCTGCCCTACTTCCTATAGGTGCTGATGTGAATCCGTGGAGGCATTGGCCTCGGCTAAGGGTGCTGAGGGCGTAACACTTAGAGGTAGGAGGTTATGACTTAGTCGCATGTTGAATAGGTCCCACTATTGAAGATCAATAGCCCATGAGGGAGATGGATTTTGGTGATGGGTGCAAATCATGCGCGACACAAGTTAGAGCCGTGTCTATAACGGGTCATGGCATCGCACTTGTAGGAGAGACGAGAGTCAAGCAGGTCAGGTCATTCGTTTTCCGGTTCATCATTGTTGGTCGAACCGGTGAACACGATGAGGAGACCGATTGGCTCGCCTGGTGTCGCTTCGTCTTCCCGAGGTGAGCGATGTATGTCAGTCACTAGATAGGGCAGTAAAGGCAGTCGCTGCATAGCTGTTGGATCGAAAGTGGTCTGGGCTATCCATTTTCCTTTAAATAGGGGCCTTAGTCACGCTTTCTCCCACCATTTGCTTCCAAGCACCCTTGCCTTCAAGTAATTTTTGCTTCCTAGAGATCTCATCTTACCCGCTTTCCTTAGAACTTTCCAACCTTCGTCTTTTCTAGGTAAACATTCCTTCGCCATCATGTCTTATTCCAACTCTGGTCTAGAATGCTATGAGCTCTCGGACCCCTTGGGGGCAAGCTCTTACCGAACCCCATCACCAGCCAGCCCTAGTTGAGGTTCTTCGGTGGCAAGATCCCAACTTCGAGGCTTGAGGTCGAGGTGCTGAGGGAGAGGACTGCCCCCATAGGCGCCGAGTGAAGTCGAAGGGGCGGTGACTCTCCCCGTGAGAGCGCCGCATCAACGATACCAAGGCAAGTCGAAGGGTCTCCTATGGTTGTTGAAGGGGAGGAAGTCCCTGAGGGCGGTGGCTGAATATGCTACTTGAGGGGTGACAACCGGTCGTCTGCCCCGCTTGGAGTTAGATAGTACCCTAGGCTTCGAGCAAGTGAAGGCCTTGGGTAGGAAGTACTACATACCTCAGTCGTATAGGCTTAGGGTCCCTGACACCGGGGTCCCTGAAGCCTACGTACCCTAGGCTTCTTGGAGTTTGGTCTCAGATTCCCCTCCATCCTCTGATCCTCGAGCAGTTGAGGTGGTACGGCATTACAATCAGTCAGCTGGCCCCTAACGCTCTTAGGACCATCATCGCGCTACTGGTTGTGGCTCAGCTACAAGATGTGGAGTTGGTCCAAAAGATCTTTCATGCCAATGCTACACTCTCGTGAGAGTGGTATGTACTACTTCCTGCCTCGGAGGGGCCAACCCGTAGACAATCCCTCATCTGTGCATAACTGAAAGAGCAAGTTATTCTTCATCTCCTATCTCGAGGGTTGGTCATTTAAGATAGGCTGGGGGGAGATGCACTTAACCGCCGAGAAGTCCACACCCTTGCTTCAGGACAATGAAGCTGACGTGATGACCCACATTCTCGTGTTAGGGAAGATCTGGGCCAAGCCCCTAGTGGAGGAGGAGCTTCCCTTGGTTTTCGTCGGGCTTAGTCTTGCCCACCTCGATAGGAGAAGTCCTGTTGTTGAATTTTAACATGTCGGTCTTTCATTTTACTTGGAGGTATTGACTCTCATTCCATCTTCTTGTAGAGATGCTTGTCGACATGAAGAGGTTGTTGTTGGAGAGGCCTCAGGCAAGGGCACGTCAGGGAGACAGATGCTAAGGGGGTCTGCTCCTACACCTTCCGAGAGGATGCCTTGGCCCCAAGCTGCAGCTGGCGAAGGGGCTGATCGATGTAAGAAGCCGACAATGGGGCACCTGTCAAAAGAGGCCGACTGAGGCACCTCATCCCCCTTTAGGGAAGAGGTTGGCGCATGAAGACCACCCAGCTGAGGGCGGTGAGGGAGGAAGGGAGGCCGCCGTTGCACCTAGGGGGCCTTGAGCAAAGGGGCCCGTGATTGGGCCCCGAGAGGAGGGGGAGCTCGACACTCTAGGAGTGTTCCGCCACCGGTGGAATGTCCGGGAGGGGGTTCCATTGACACCGAGGGGAGGAGGTCGTTGATGGCGGTGTGCATGGAAACCATGGAGTCGAGGTCTTGGACCTTGAGCTCCTCCTTGTTTAAGCAGTGAACGTAGGGCCACAAGCTCTCACCGTGCTTCTGTCGAACAACAATGAGGGAAACGACACTCTTCTGACACCGCTTGCTACTGATGAAGTGGGCAAGGAAGAGGCTAGTGAACTACTCCCACGAGCTAATGGAGCGAGGAGGGAGCTCGGAGAACCATCGGCGGGCTGCCCATTTGAAGGTTGCCAGGAAAGTCCAGCACGTCAAGGCATCAGAGTATCCATAAAGGAGCATGAACACCTTGAAACTTTCCAGGTGGTCATCTAGGTTGGTCATACCATCGTACATTTCGAGCATAGGTGCTTTGAAGTGTGGGGGAAGAGGCTTGGAGATGATGTCCGAGGTGAAGGCATCCATCCTCCCGGTCGGATGATTCTAGCTAGCCGAAGCCTCAGCTTAGCTTTCTCTAACTTGACGGAGCTTGTCCTTGATGGCTCCAAGTTGTTCTTGTAGGTGAACTATTTTTTGGTCAAGGGGGGCTTGGGCCCCATCCCGGTCTTCTCGAACTCAGTAGGGGTTGGCCCGATTCCCTAAATACTCTGATGCGGGCCCACATCCATTCCTTCTGGCCCGCATGTCATTTAGGAGGTCTCAGAGGTCTGAGATGCGAGAAGGAGAGGTGCAGCTTTGGCCCTCGGCCCTCGAGAGGGGGCTGTGATGGCTTGATCACCTGCCTTCGTCCTGGGAGTTCTCTCTTCAGTGGCGGTGATGATGTTCTTGGTCTTGGCAGTGATCGCAAGACTGTTCTGATTCTTCCCTTCTTTGGCTAGGGGGTTGTGAGGTCCTCGGTGGTTGACTAGTGTGTCAGCTACTATCGGACTCTGAGGGGTTGGCCCTGTTGGATCCGATTGGGCCGATGGCTAAGGGGTCCGGAGACACGCCTTCGCCATGGTGCCCCAGGCTTCTGGCAAGGCAGCTACCCTGAGCGTGGCCTCCTGCCAGGCGCCCCACCTCATCCAACCTCTACGCGAAGTTGTTGAGCCGGTCAAGGATTGCTTGAAACTAGTATATTTCACCAGGTTCTAAGTGTTCCTGGTATTTCTTTCCATGTCGGCTGAAGCTTAGGCTTAGGAGTTAATTCTTTTAAGTTTGAGTGAGAATAAGTTTAATTGAGGGAAGTCTTAGCTACTATCCTACAGACGACACCAGTTGTTGTCAGTCAAAATGGGCTGAGGGTAACACTATCAATTCGCTCCTAAGCTGAGGTGTGGTCGAGTAGTTTGAGGCCTAAAGTGGCCAAGGGCTGGTAGGCCTGTCCTGTGAGGAGTGAAGAAAGGAAAACGTTATAGGCCCCGGGTTGGTACCCGAGGCGGAGACTCCAACGGTTAAGTTATTACAAGAGGAGTGCAAGGTGGACGATGCTTGAGGTGTGAATGCTCAGATGAGGCCACAAAGGAGACTAAGAGTTTTCAAGTTCAAGTTCTTGATTCTTAGTTCCAGTCCCTTACCTTGAGGGGGTTGTCTCCTATTTATACTTAAGGCCACTTGGAGGTAGGTGGTCTTAGACGATCTGGATGCAATTTGTACGCGAGGGCACTGTCCTCCAAGGTCACCAAGTGACTCTCCGCCATTAATTTCGGAATGCACGCCAAGCTCTGCTCCGTAGCTGCCGTCTAAGAAGCGCAGACCCACTATTATGCAAGGCCATGTGCGCCTACATCAGCTGGCATATTTTTTTTGCCAACTTTATAGACGAGTGGAATGTTACCATAATTGTTTTGAATAGAATGATAATTAAGGCATGGTGACGAGACGAGACGAGCTTGTAGTGGCGTAACAGTGGACGTTTCCATGTTATGCTTGAAGTGGTAGTGGGCCTCTTCTTGCTCTGACGTTTGATTTGATGATTAAAGTTTTGTTGGCAAGAATTGGGGTGTTTCTCCGGATGCTTGAATTTCATCTTGGATGTAAGAATTGGATTATTGAGTTTGTTCCGTTGGAGGATGATGATGCTCCTCCTTTTTGGCATGTCTTCTCTTTGCTATTTTGCAGAGGCCTCGAGAGTTAATTCACGTTTCTCCTGGTGTTCAGTTTATTCTTCTTTTATTGTTTATAGTTTATATTTGCTTGATTTCTAATAGGAGCATTCTGAATGAAATATGCCATTTTTGTTAAAAAATTGAGAGAATGACGGTTCAGCCCAAGGTTAGAATTCATAAGCCCAAAGTATAGTTGGGGTAAGTGCCTGTTTGGAATTGATATGATGCATAGAGTGGGGGTAATTGACCTTTTGAAATGTTATAGATTTGTAGTGAAAATCAGAATTCTGCAATGGACCTGTCTGTATTTCTCCGAAAAACATTTTGTTAGGTATGGACTTATTCAATGAAATAATTGAGAGAGAGGTTTTTCCCAATTCTTTCAAAGGGCAGTTTGGTCATTTTACTATCCATGGTGAGGTGCTACATTAGCGGTGACGAATTACGTTAACAAGAAGAAAGATAAAGATAAAAAGGGTAATTTATAAAGACCCCCTGTACAACGGAATTATTGACACTCTTTCAACTTTTATATGCGATAATGACTCCTTTCTTTAATACAAATAAAAATACAGAAGATCATGTTAAGAGGGTCTTTGTAATTTATTTTAAAAAAGTATATAATATAAATAAAAATTTTATGGTTTCCTCTCTTCAAAAATTTTATTAATTATGAATATATTTTCACAACTTTACCTTATGATACAGTACCTTTATTGTATTGTGAATAAATTCCCCACATGTAGATTGTTTCACTTGTGCACTTTAACCCATTATCCTATCCGTCCAATTATTTTTTTTTATATACCTATCCGTCCAATCATGGGCCTTCTTCAGGGTATTCTTGCTTTTTTTTCTAATCTGCGAAAAACTCCACGGAAAAGCATAATGTTGGAGCGTTAAGGCCCTGCTTGATGATTAAGTGGTTATTAGTACTTCTTCAAGTACTTATTTTAACAGCCACTTAAGGTTGTTTGGTAACATATTTGTCAAATCACTTATTATGTTTTTAAGCACTTATTGGGGTGGGGATGTTTGGTAAGTTACTTTCCCTATAAGTGCTTATATTGACAAAAATGACAATTTTAACCCTCACTTCACTCATACATATATACAATGCTTTTCACATGTTATACTATATATTTCAACTGAGAGCCATGTGGACCCACACGTGAATCGCCATGTGGACACAATTAATAATAATAATAATAATAATAATAATAATAATAATAATAATAATAAATAACTAATATTAACAAATGATGAATAATATTGATAAATAACAATAATAATAATTTTAAGACATAGTTGCCACAAGAACATAACCCATCATGAAAATGGTGAAATCTCATGTTTTCCCTCACTATAATCTCCATGCTTGTGATCCTAGAGGCACCACATATAACTGAGTGACAATCCTCACACATCCTAAGGTTTTTCTTGATTCTTATGGTGCAGCGAGGGCTTGTGGTCATAAGCCCAAACACCAAGGCTAGCTCCTTTTCTTTGTCATTGACATCATAAACCACGGAACTAAGATTTGGTTTGTATCCATCAAGCTTTAATCTTTCCAAAAGATCCTCCAAAGCTATTTTATTTCAGTGGACTTAGGATGAGTCATGTCCCCTACAAAGAACTCATGAATGACCCCATCCTCTGTTTCCATCCAACTGCACCCCGGGTTCTATCTAAGACCTCTCATTCTCATCAACTTCCTTCCCTTGAAGTATCATCCCACCTACCTACTGATGCATAAATATTTGAAAGCAATACATAGTTTCCAATAGCATTAGGCTGGAGATCAAATAGATAACTGACAACAATCTCAACAAGGTCAAGATTCTTATGGATATCGACATGCACCAAGAAGTGCTCCCCACACACCTCCATGGCGCTCAATTGGCATTGATTTAGTGATGGTTGTTTTAGAGAAGATGGTGGGGTGTTTTAGGGCTTTCAACATCCCAATTAAAGTTGTAGGCTCCACAAGGGTGTTAGTGAAAGCCCTATTAACAGACATCTAGATTTTTTAGCAATCTTGTCGATCCTAGAGTTCGATCCCTGTGGCAGTGTATTCAATCCCAGCTTTTTTCTACTAGAGTAGGAAGTTATGGGTTTTGAGAACATGATTGATTCGATCCCAGATTTCAACATCACTGTTTACATAAAAAATAATTCAAACATTGTCAACAAATATACAAAAATCAAGAAAAAATAGGAGTTTCAAGTTAAAAAAAACCCAAGAAGAAAAAAACTTGGAGGGGAGGAGTTTGGAGAACTAACCTCTTGTCCCCGGTGACTGGATGGTGAGACTATCGTCGTTAGACTCTTCTCTTCCAAAGTGCAGATCTGCAAACAACAGGGGAGTTCAAGTTAAAAAAAACTAAAAAAAATGATTCAATGAGAAGAACAACTTCAGAAAATATAAGAGTGTGGAAAAACGACAAGTCCGCTAGCCATTTTTCCTCACCGCCAATCGTCGCCTGTAACTGGGTGCGCCACTACCTAGTAGACATGTTCGAATGAGAGGAGATGGAGGTATAACCCTCGCGTAGGGGCATTTTAGGTGTTACAAGAAAATATTAGGGACTGGTTCATCCCATTTTATTGGAGAAGTACTTCTTCAAGAAGTGCTGGAAAAAAATCCAACTTCAAGTCACTTTTTTTAAGAAGTACTTCTTCCCCACTTGTTTACCAAACACATAAAACCACTTAATGTGTGGTCCCAGCTCTTAAAAGAAGTACTTCTTATAAGTGAAATCAAATAGGGACTAAGCTCTATAACCAAGATTCCAATGTAGAAAGACATTTCAGAGACTTAAACAAGTGATAGTGGGGAGAGTTAGGTTCTCTCTGAGTAGAGAGAGTGAGGTGCTCTTTGAGTAGAGTGAGAGGTGATCAAAGGTACTTGGTTTGCATATGAAGAAATCATGTTTTTATTGAGATTAGTAGACGAGAGTACGATAGAACAACAAAAAAGAGGGAAAGAGATGGAGAATAAACATGGTTTTAGAAACCCATAGGAAATTGAAGAAAAACTTAATGCCCATTGCCGATGGGGGGCCTTTGGAAAGGTGGTAGCCAACATCCCCTTAATGCCCAAGGGGTGTTGGATGTGGTCAGAAGACTATGGTGCAGAAGATGCAAATACGAAATAGAGTGGATGAGCAATGATGTCCTCTAGGTTGTCTTCAAAAAAGAGGAGGATGTAGACTAGGTGATGACCAAAGAACCTTGGCTAATGAAAGATTACCCCCTACTTCTGAAGAGGTGGGAATCAGGAATGGTAATCGAAAATATTACCTTTAATTCCTTGTGCATTTGGGTTTGCATTTTGAGAGTCTAGATTGAAATGATGATTGGGGCCTAGGCTCGACGGTTGGATATGAATGTGGAAGTCGTCCTTGAAGTTGAAGGAGAAGTAGAGGAGAATCAGAACAAGTCGATTTGGGGTAGATTTCTAAAAGTGAGAGTAAGGCTGAACATTCAAAACCAATTAGCAGCGAGAGTTGAAGATGTGAACAACACTGGAAACCCCTATTGGTATTTGTATCAGTACGAAAGACTTCCTTTGCTTTGCTTCATATGTGGTTACCTAGGCCATGGTGAAAGGACTTGTAAGAACATTATAAAAGAGGACTACCTAAACTCCTTATCCGGGAAAATTTCTTTAAAGGATAGAGGTATGAGGAAGAAGAAACCATTGTTCGGTCACTAGCTGAGGGCAAGTATGGACTAGAATGAATTTCGCCAAATCAATAGGGAAGCAAGACTTGAACCCCACAATGGTAATACAACAACTAAAAAAAACTCAGGGGTTAGAGGAACACTAGAAACTCATTCAGAAGAATCGAACAAACCCATAAGGAGGAACCTGGTGCTAGTCATAAAGCTTTACCGGCCACTCAAATTTCCCCTCCGTGCTCAAGTCGTTCAGGGAGGTGCTTCAAGGGGTTCAAGACGAAGGGAAGAGTGTTCTGAATCTAGTGGCCTCTCCGGTGAGTCAAAGAGACTGCAAGGATGATCTAAACGGGGAGGCACTTCAAGGCTTGAAATTTTATTTTCTTGTGAAAGAAACTAACCTAGACACTTTCCCTGGTCTGAAAAATACTTTACTGGGGAAAACATATGAAATTGGTTTTGTAGACAATATGGGTCAAGCAACAGCTTGTAAGGTTGAGGTAATCGGAACAAAGGAGGGCCAGGTGGAGCTGATGAGCTTAAGAGAAGATAAATGGCAACAAATGGTGATAGATGTAAAAGATAAAGGAATTATGGAAAAGTACACTACAACACACTAAAGAATTTTGAATTCCAATGCAACTCAATACAATTCAAAATATAAACTTCCACCCTACAACACCAATACCCACTCATGTATTGGCACCTACCCCAATTGAATGGTGGGGCTAAGGGTTCTTAGGGTGTGCTGAACAATCATCCTCCCGAGGAATTGCTTACAAAAAAAGGGAAAGGAATTCAGGTAGCTGAATCACCCCATACCAAAGGTCAAAAAAGGAAACTTGGTGATGAAAAACTCAAAGTAGCTGAAAAGGCTGGCATGAAACCTATTTCAAAAAAAGGAAGACCCATGCCATATCTGATTTTGAAACAATTTGCCAAACCTAGGTCTTTGGATAGGGATTTCCGAAATGAGTTAGTAGCTGAGAATGCTGGACAAGCTATTATTGCTTGCAATCAAGTGATGGATGCCATGACAATCAAAAAGCTCAATAAAGATACTAAGATTGATGACGAGGAGGAAGAGTTTCTACAGGTATTTATGCCCTTTTCATTTAAAAAATTTAATGACTGAATTCGTGTTAAAATGTTTAGGAGCATATACAACCCTGGTTCAACTAGTAACAACAGAAGAAGGATGTCTGCTAGAAAGGGTGTTAACTTGAATTTGGATAGAATCCTTCCGAGTTATCCCTCCCTAAAAAGTCCAAGACAATCTTGGAATCCGAACACCAAACTATTGGCTCATGACAAGATGAGACAGAGCAGAAATAAGAAATCCAAAATTTGTAGGGGGCGACACTTGATCGATATGAAAACAACTCTCCAACGGAAACTGTTTCAGGTCGGGAGTTGTTCCAAAGATGTTGAGAGTAAGGAATCCTTGGTCTAGGGTTAGGCATTCAAATCAATTCAAATTTTATCCAACTTAAACAATATGAAGAGCCTAAGCCATAGGGTCCTTCACAAACAGTTAGGATGATGCCTATTAGGAAACTCTCCCTTTTGGCATCAAATTATGTAGAAAAGGCAAGAAGAAAGCTTAGAAGAAGTTTCCCCTCTCGATATAAAAAACTTGTTGCTTATATTAAGGTTTTGAAGAAATGGGATCTAGAGACTGTCCCGAAACAATCTCTAGGTGGCAAATGAGGATAATAAGTTAGAACTGCTAAGGTATTGGATCCCCCTTAACAGTTTTCTCCATCAAAGAGATCCATCAGGCAAATAAAGAAGGCATAATCTTCCTCATAGAAACCAAGACTTCTGTTCTCCATTGTAAAAAGATCCTTAAGAATTTCCACAATTGAAATTGGTGGGGTTGTGATGCAGTAGGGCGTAAGGGTGGGCTAGCGCTATTGTGGTAGAAGGAGGTCAATCTTACCATCATCAGGGTGAATAAATACTATTTCCACACACGTATTGAAGAACCTCAGAAAGGAAGACAAGTGTGCTCCTTTATGTATGGTGAAGCCCACAAAGCTAGAAGGCCTGATTTTTTGAATGCATGGATGGATTTGGCTCGTTCGTTCTCCAAACCTTGGGTGTGTATAGGAGATTTAAATCTTACCTTTTATAACTATAACAAAGTCGGCAATAACTCTCTTACCTTTAGACAAACTTAAAGCCAATAAATCAATGGTGGAAAATTTTAATCTCTAAGAAATTTCCACTAGTGGACCCAACTATAATTGGAATAACAAAAGACAAGGAAATGAAAACATTAGAGCTCGGATGAACTGAGTTGTTTGTAATCTACGATGGAATGATGACTTTCAACAAGCCACAATTAAAGTCCTCACCACTTTAGGTTTAGACCACCTCCCAATCATGTTGGATGCCAATGGTTTTCAACGTGTGTAGAACTCCAAATTTAGGTATAAAGAAATGTGGACCTTATACCCTAACTTCAAAAGCCTTATAAGGGATAGTTGAAATGAAGTTTTCGTAGATCATGGACATGATTATTTTCTTAGGAAATGTAAGCAGCTAAAGGAAGTGCTCTCAGTTTGGAATAGGAAAAATTTTGGGAATCTGAAAAGGAATATAAGGGAGACTAGGAGATTGTTAGAAAATGAACTTAATGTAAGCGAAGAAAGTTATTGCAAAGAGAGTGTGCAGAAGCTAGAACAAAACTTGGAGACTCTTTTGAAACAAGAGGAAATATTTTCAGCCCAAAGATCAAGGATAAATTGGCTGAAATATGGAGATAAAAACACATGGTTTTTCCATATGGCTACCTAGAGAAGGAGAGCAAATAATAGAATCTAGAAAATTAGAGGTAGCAATGGGCTTTGGATGGAAGATCGGTTTGGCATATCCAATATTTTTCTAAACCATTACAAGGAAATCTTTAAATCTTCTCACCCTATAGGTGTGGAGTCTTTTCTTGAAGTCACTGAGCCCAAAATCACTATTCAATATAATGAGAGAATAGAGTCTAAAGTTTCAGAGACTGAAATTAAAGATGCTTTATTCTGAATGAAACCATCCAAGGCCCCAGGTCCATACGGGCTCCCTAATTCTTTCTTCCAAAAGTACTAGAATATAGTTGGAAGGAATGTGTGTAGTTCAGTGAAGGAGTTCTTTGTATCTAATGTCATATCAAAGAGTCTAAACAGCACCCTAATAATCCTGATTCCTAAGGTTAGAAATCCAAGTGACCCTTCCTAATTCAGAGTCATCAACCTTTGTGGTACTCTATATAAAATCATAGTGAAGATTTTAGAGAATAGGTTAAAGCTACTTCTATAGGAGGTAATCAGTGTAAATCAAAGTGCTTTTATTCTAGGGAGGGTTATAAATGACAACATTTTGCTAGCACATGAAATCATACATCATTCAAAAAGTAGCAAAAGTAAGATAGGGTAAATGGCGGTGAAATTGGATATGAGCAAAGCTTATGATAAAGTGAAATGAGTGTTCCTAGAAAAACCATGGAAAAAATGGATTTTGGGCATAAGTGGATTAGGTGGGTAATGAAATGTGTGTCCTTAGTCTCCTATCAAGTCATAGTAAACAGGTCTCCAAGTACATCTTTCAAGCTAGAGAGGGGCCTCAAACAAGGGGACCCCCTTTCCCCTTATCTGTTCATGCTTTGTTCAGAGGTCCTTTCTTTAAAGTTACACTCTTTGGTAGATCAAGGCAAGTTTTTTGGAATTAAGATTAATAGGTAGTGCCCAACAATCTCTCATTTATTCCTTTGCATATGACAACTATATCTTTAGCAGGGCCTCTATTAGTGAATGAGCAATTTTGGTGGAAGCTCTCAAGGATTATGAAAAGACTTTAGGGCAACGGGTGAACCTTGTTAAATCTAAGGTGTTTTTTAATAAAGCTATGCACCACAGGTTAAAAAGAGTGGTAACTTCTAACACGGGGATTAGAAAAGTCTCCAGCCCAACCAAGTATCTAGGTTTACCAACTGATCTAGGCATATCCAAATCCACTGTCTTTAGTAACATCCTCGAAAGATTGTCTAATAAAACCAGCCCTTGGTATGACTTATTTCTATCCCATGCAGGTAAGGAAGTCCTTATCAAATTTAATCACGACAATCCCAGCATATGTAATGTCTTCTTTTCTTTTACCTAGTTCAAATTGCCACCATGCAAAGAGAATTCTGGTGGGGGAGGAATCATAATGGGAAAAGGAAAATTCACTAGTTAAATTGGGACCAAATTTGCAAAAATAAGATGAATGGGGGATTAGGATTCAAAGACCCCCATGCTTTTAACCTAGCCTTGCTAGCCAAACTAGCTTGGAGAATAGCCTCCAAGGAGGAGAGTCTATGGGTAAAAGTGATTTCAACCAAATATATAAGAAACAAAGATTTCCTAAGAGATGACTTTTCAAGTAAGGGCTCATGGGGTGTTTTGGGTTGTAAACACAGGCGAGGAATCTCTATTTGGGATGATTCTTGGCTCCCTTCCCTTCAAGGAAAAAGAATCACTGGTCCTAGGCCAGGGCTTGAATCATCTTCCAAAGTTTGTGATCTCATTGACAGTAACTCTCGATCTTGGAAGGTTTAGGTTGTGTGTTCCATGTTTAACGAAGTTTACGCAAGCCAAATCTTAGCTATCCCTCTTGCTAGGGGGAGTGGCAAGATAGATTTTATTAGGCTCCCGTGAAGAATGGAAAATTCTCGGTTAAATCTACATATTTTGTGGCAAGAAACCTTACTCACAACTCTCATACCCCTAATAAGGATTTTTCCCTCCAGAAGCTTAGGTGGAGAAAGTTGTGGAACACCCTAGTAGAATAAAAAATCAAGTCTTTTATTTGGAAAGTAGTGCTAGAAGGCATAGCAGTGTGCACGCCAAACTTGCTAAAAGGAAACTATTATCTTTTGATATCTGCCCTCTTTGTAAAATAGCTCTAGAATTAGTTTTCCATGCCATTGTTTCATGCGACCATGCAAGAGGTTTTTGGCTAGCCGAGTCCTTTAATGCTAGAGTTGACTGTGTAGACAGTTGGGACTATTTTGCTTATTGGTTTTTTTTTGACTGGAATATTGTTTTGTTATTAAGGATAGATTTGTGGATCTCTCTATTTAGCTAGTTATCACTTGCTGGAACATTTGGAAATTGAGAAACAATTTACTTTTGAAGGACACTAACCATTCTCCCTGGTTGTTCTTGTTTTACATCCATAGAGAAGTAAGGACATCGATAGAGAATTTGAAGCCATGGTTGAAAGATTCATCTCCAAGTGATCTAGCCTGGGCTGGTTCTCTTTTTTTGGCTTCCTCCGTTTTGTGGCGCATTCAAGGTGAATATTGATAGAGGGTTCCTTGGTCCCAAGAAAGCCAATATTGGTGTTGTGATTAGGGATTGGCAGAGAGTGTGCTACTTGCTATGGTCATTGTCCATCATTCTCTCCTATTCAATCAGTGGCTATAGCTATGCGCCAAGGGCTACTATTGGCTCATTAGTGTGGCGTTTCCCAGTTGATTTTGGAATCTAATTCTTCAGTTTGCAAGCAAGAAATGCTTGAACGTTAGCTCATAAATCTTCTTCCTTCTACAAGATATTTTTGAAGTTGCGTTTGGTTTTGATGTTTCTTTTACTCACATGAATAGAAGCTGTAATAGTTTAGCCCACTCTCTTGCTAAAATTGGTCTTGAGGACCAGGGGCATTTTGTGTCTAATTGCCCAAACTGGTTAATCTCATTAGCTGTGGCTGATTTCAATGGGCTTTCTTAAGCTGATCATGTAATTTGTTTTGTTTTATCATGAATGGAAAGCTAAAGACAAACACTTGTAACAAAAAAAACAAGTGATAGTGGCTATAGAAAAAGTCCTACAACTAGGGGCAACCACAGTTCGGTCTGTGGGCCTTTTTTTGTAACCAAACTGGTACTATCGATATTTGGAAAACCGGTAACCGAAATTGAATCAAAACCAATCAGTTAATCATTGGTTTGTTAAATTAGTTTTGCAGTTTTTTATTTTTACAATATATATTATAAAAATATATATAAATATATATTTATATATAATGCATATTTATTATTTATAATATATAAAAATATTAAATATATATAATATACATAAATATATATAAAATATATGTATACTGGTCGGTTCAATTAACCGTCGGTTTTCTATATTGGTTAACCAAAACCAAATCAGTACATTTGATTTTTTAAAACACTGAACCGAAACCGAACCAACTGATTCAGTTAACCAATTTTTTGGTTTGATTTTGGCCATTTTTCGGTCGGTTCGGTTTTTTTCTAACCCTACCTACAAGGCTACAACCATCCAATGGCTAGTAATACAATAATATTAAACTAGCGGAGGGGGCCCTGCGTTGCAAGGGCTTGCTCATAGACTATCAGGCTCGAGCTCAATTTTAATTATAGACTTGAGCTTGAGCTTGAGCTCGGTTACCTTCGATTGTAGGTCTCTCAAGCAGTTGAGGTGTCGAGCCGAGGTCTCCCTCAATTGTCGAGGTGCCAAATCGAGGTCTCCCTTAACTGCTGAAGTGTCGAGCTGAGGTTTCCCTAGGAGGCGAGGTGTCGAGCTAAGGTCTTCCTTAGTTGACAAGGTGTCGAGTTGAGGTCTCCTTTAATTGTCGAGGTGTTGAGCGGAGATCTCCCTTAGTGGCTGAGGTGCCGAGCCGAGGTCTCCCTCGGTGGTCGATGTGTCATATAGCTTGAGCTCGATTCGAATTAGAGACTTGAGCTTGAGCTTAGAAGTTCAAACTCGACTCGGCTTGGCTTGAACTCGACTACCTTTGATTATAGGTCCCCTAGCAGTTGAGATGTCAAATTGAGGTCTCCTTCATTTGGAGAAAGAGTGGTATTTTTGTAATTTATAAGGAAAGGGAGAGAGATGGCAGGAAAGAGGAAGATGTCATTCTTGTAATTTATGAGAAAAAGAGAGAGAGAATTGATAGGAAAGTGAATGGTATTCTTGTAATTTGAAAACAGAAAAAGCAAAAAAGAGAGAATTGGTAGGAGAGAGTGATATTTTTATAATTTAAAAAAAAAAAAACAAAAGAGGAAGAATTAATAAAGAACGGCATTCTCATAATTTCTATTAAAAAAAGCAAAAAATACTTTTATATTCCATTTCCCTTCTCATGCTGTATACATATTTCAGCTTAATATATTTATATAGATATTATGTCTTCGGCGTGTATTTTTCGACAAGTTAGCGTGTGAGATCCCCCGCCGACGGGGAAACGCGGGCTGCGAAACGAAACGTGAACATATTTCGCTGTCATGTTCTACGATTATAAAAACCCGGTTTTTCGAATTCTTTCAATATCTTGTCGTGCTCTGACTCCATTACTTGCCACTGACTTCTTCCATTCTCCCCGGATTCCGGATAGTCGGCTGGATACATCACATCCACACACTGCAGGGTTCAGATGGGTATCTCCCTCTCCGTGGTTTAAAACTACGGCGGCTTCTGGTTCCCACTGCCATGTATTCCAGAGAAACTCTAATAGGTTGCATCAATCAACGACTCGATCGGATTTCTTCCAAGAGGAAACTAGACGATTATGGGCCCTGTGACGACGATTTCTCTGATTTAGTAGTATCGGCGAGGATGAAGAAAGATGAAATCAATGCCGTTTATTCGTCTGGAGTGGAGGAAAGCAGATTAAGTCATAGCCTCAAGGGGAACGATGATTACGGTGATGCTAGAAATGGGGTTTACCATTCTCTGTCGGAGCCTTGCAGTAGTAGTTCGAGTGTGGGAGAAATGGAAGGCTCGTCTTCGAGGTTGCATTTTTTCGTCAGGATGATTTCGGGGGGAAATACAATTGTCATACATGCGAATTCGGAGGACTCTGTCGAATCTGTCCATGAACAAATTAGAAAAATGACTGGGATTCCAACGACCGAGCAAAGGTTGATCTACCGAGGGAAGCAGCTCCAGTGGGAACAGTCGCTGGCCGAGTGTTCCATCCAGAACGATGCGGGGCTTCAGTTGGTCGGGCGTATGAGGAGTACTGAGTATCCTCGAACTTGGCAGGTAATCAACGATTTGGTTTCTTCTATTTGTCGCCTGTGTCAAGGTGATTCAATCCGTTCCTCTCAAAACGTTAAATCCCGCGTGAATGAGTTCTTGTGTATTACTCCGAGGGACGGCAGTGAGCTTACTTCGGGACATCTTCAGATATTTAGGTCTTCCGGTGCCCCAACAGCTCTTGTCATGCTCTTCCTTTCGCCCCTCAAAGGAAACAAGGAATACGCGGAAGAGTCTATTCGGCTCTTTCTTACTCCCAATATTGAGTTCTTACCAAAATCTATACAGTCCCGCTGCGCTCCCATAGTGTTGGAATTCTGCAAATTGCTTAGTAATACCGCCCGTGATGATCCGCTATATGTATCATGTCGAAATACTCTAGCTTTTTTATTGGAAAATATTGGAGTTGTGCATGGGTCCGAGTACTTTGATCACACGGAGGCATCGGCTGTAATCCGAGACTTCTCCCCCTTTGTAAATGAGCTGGCGAATAAGTTGTCAATGGGTTTACAGTCAAGTATCAACTCATCCCCGTCCATCGGGATGTCTGTAAATGATGTCCGTGAATTTTGTGCTTTCTTACTACCCTTGCGGAGAGCAATTGAGGACCAGATCAGTGAAGAGGATTCCATTCTTAAGCGTTTGGACGAGATTGAATTATTGCATGTTAATTTCACTGATTTGCTTGGGAAAATTGATCAATGCCTCGAAAAAGTGGGAGGGTTTTTGGTTTCTAATGGAACAGGGGAAAGTGAAAGCTGTAGACCTGTGTGGTCAACTTATCTTGCTATTCTTAAGGAACTGAACAGCATTTCTAAACTTTATCCCGGCGCTGAAGAAAAACTTTTCTCTGTCATGAGGTCAAGGCGGTTTTCTTTGAATGCTCTTATTAGGTTTTCCAAGCGAAGTGATGAGAATTTTTGGCTTCTTAAGCATAAGGATGTGACTGATTTTGAATCTAGGAGGCATTTGGTAATGATGTTGCTTCCTGATATAAAAGATGAGTATGAAGAGCTACATGAGATGCTTATTGATAGGTCACAGTTATTGGCAGAATCATTTGAGTACATAACTCAAGCAGATGCTGAAGCATTGCATGGTGGCCTTTTCATGGAGTTTAAAAATGAGGAAGCCACAGGTCCTGGTGTCTTGCGGGAATGGTTTTGCTTGGTTTGCCAAGAATTATTTAATCCAAAAAATGCCCTTTTTCTAGCATGTCCAAATGATCGACGAAGGTTCTTTCCTAATCCTGGTAACCTTTTTCTCTAGCTAATTATAATTTTTGCTGTTATATATGTCAGACCTTGGACATTACAAAATGTTAACCCCCTGGAAAGACAGTGCTAAAAGGTGGGCATCTTTGATAATCGACTTAACTTATGAATTTGAATTTTTGTTGATATGATAAATGCTTGAATTAATTAGTTTGGTATAAGAGTTTCCTTTCTCATAAAATGCAGATGATCTTCTAATGTAATATTGTTTCATCTGCAGCATCTAATGTGGATCCTATGCATCTTGATTATTTTAGCTTCTGTGGTCGGGTGATTGCATTAGCTTTGATGCATAAAGTGCAGGTAGGTGTTGTATTTGATCGTGTTTTTTTCTTGCAATTAGCTGGGAAATTTGTTTCTTTGGAAGATGTGCGGGATGCAGATCCATGCTTGTATAGGAGCTGCAAAAAGATTTTGGAGATGGATGCTGATCTTTTGGATTCAGATGCTCTGGGGTTGACATTTGTCAGTGAAGTTGAAGAGTTAGGTTCCAGGAGAGTGGTGGAGCTTTGTCCTGGAGGGAAGGGAATTGTTGTGAATAGCAGCAATAGAGAGGAATATGTGTACCTTCTCATTCAGCACCGTTTTGTCACATCTATCTCTGAACAAGTAGCTAATTTTTCTCGAGGGTTTGCTGATATTCTTTCTCATTCAAGTCTTCAAAAGTTATTTTTCCAAAGTTTGGAGCTTGAAGATCTTGATCAGATGCTGCATGGAAGTGAGAAAGCCATTTGTGTAAAGGACTGGAAAGCACATACGGAATACAATGGTTATAAGGAAACAGAACATCAAATCTGCTGGTTTTGGAAGGTAAATTTTTGTAGGATCATTATTTTCACTTTTTAGTTTCAGAAACTTGCTCTTTAATCTTCAGTGCTTGTGTAGCCATTCTTTATTTCTGTTTCATGCACTGTTGGTAATCAGTTAGGCATGTAGCTGCCCATGGTGCATTATCACTACTTGGATCTGATCCTACTAAGATTAAAAACACTAACTATATTAAGGCTCTTTTTGTTTGCAATGAAATCCTTTAGAGATGCAAGATTTGTACCCAGTTTGGATTTTAGGCCTAGGTTTGTACAGTACCCCTACCTGATGCAAGATTTGCATTTTTTATCTCATTTGCATTCATAGTTGATGCAAATTTTGCATCTTAAAATCTGATTCCAAATTTGCAGAACTTCCTCCCACCTTCATTTTCTCCCATATAAAGTGGGGAACACTTGTACCCCCATGCATTTGTTCCTATTTTGTGTTCCTCTCATTTGCACCTCAAAAATAAAACAAAGTGAAACCTGAAGTAAAAGTGAACCAGAATTTGCACTTCCATGCATTTAGGCCACGCTTGGGAGTGCTTCTCCAACAGATTTTTTTTTTTTGTGGTTTTTCATGTTGGGGAAGCCAAATGCCAGTCAAACAATAAACTCTATTCAGCCTTTTTGCTTAAAAAGCCCATTTCGAGAGGTGGAAAACAAGCTCCATTTAGCTTTTCAGGTTTGTAAGAAACTATTTTGAAAAACACTCCCAAAGGCAGCCTTGCACCAACATAAATGTAAACAAGTGGAACCTAAATAATAATTAGTAATATAAGCATTTTATATTATTATACAATATTGACATGATATTATAGCCATAATTAGTCTCATAAGTATTGTATGTTTCATGTTTGTGTATTTGTGCCTGTAACAGGTAGGTTGGGCAAAAACCAGCTATTTCCTAACTCCTAACACACTGGAGCTTTTCTTGGGCATATGATTCTCAGCCCACTTTGGTCTATCAGCTCCTATGCCTGACCGAAACCTTAGGACTGGGCTACATTTAATGCTGGAGTCATTGCAACTCACAATTTCTGTCATTATGTCTTTCTAGCTTTTTTCCCAGTTTGGTTGTGTGTGTGTGTGTTTTAGGATCAGAAACAGATCAACAATTTATTTTTGTAATATAATAGTAAACCCCTCACATCAAAGCAATAAGAGGAAGCAGTGCGAAACAATCTCTAGCACTGACTTCTACATGGAATAAAAAATTTTCAATAAAAATGTACCAGTACATTCAGCCCAAATTCAAAACCTCTCAAAAGAGAATACCCACACCTTGAGTGGGCCTTGAATCCAGTTGAATAGCCAAGTACTTGCCTTTCTTATGGTATGCAATGTTTTAAAATGTGGAGGCGTGATGCGAAGCGTGAGGCGTAGTTCAGAACGCAAGAGGCGTAAGCCTCCTTAAGAGGGGGGGGGGTTAGGAGGAGGATGAAGAGGAAGGGGGGATCTCATTTTTCTTTATTTTTAATAAAAATCTTTTATATTAAGAAGAATAAAGATGCATAGCATTAGTTGAAAGGGGGGGGGGGTCTCGTCGAAGCGGAGGCAAGCTCGCCAGAGTGGGGGCAACCACTTTCTTTCCCCTTATCTTTTCTTCCCTTTCCTTTCCTTTTCTTTTCTTTCCTTTTCTCTTTTTTTCTTCTCTTTCTTTTTCTTTCCCTTCCCTTTCTTTTTCTTTCCTTTCCTTTCCCTTTTTTTATTTCTTCTTTTTTTTGTCTTTTTATATAAGATGTGCATGAGGTGCATGAGGCGTACACCTCTAGCATGCCTCATGAAAAAAGCGCAAGAGGCGTACGCCTCAGAGGTGTCAGTGCCTCTGGCATGCGCCTCAGGGCGTTTTGGGAGCACCTCCAGGCGTTTAAAACACTGATGGTATGTCTGTACATCCAAGGCCCAATCTTAGCTGAATGCATCTTTTGCCACGTTATAAGTTTGCATTAGTCTTTCATTGCCACATTTCATGATCTGAAGCATCATTATTTCTGCAAGGTAATCTTGGACTTTTAGTTTTCATTTTAAAAGGAGTAATAGGTTAAGGCATTTTTGTATAGTTTAGTCTTCATGTTGAAGTATTCTTGAAACTGGTAAGAGAGCGGAACTGATTGAGTATATACATATATATATACGACACTATCTTTTCAATAAACAGTATCCAAAAAGTGGATATTTTCCACTCTCAAATAAAAGTTTTCTTCTTCAGACATGTGTCTATCTACTCTCAAAACAGTGAGAGTAGTTAACTCCACTCTTAGAAAAAGTGCTAACTTTAGACGCATGGCTACATATAGAAAAAAAGTACCCACTCCAAGCTAGCTTTAAACACATGGCTGCCTATAAAATGTACCCACTCTAAAAGATGTGGGACCCATATGGCAATATCAATCTTTGTAAGTCAATTCCCTAATTCAAATAAAAGACTCATTATAAAAATTTTAAATTACAAATTAAACATTATTTATTTTTACAAGTTTAATAAGGAATTTAAATTAGATATAATTACAAAATAAATAATGAATATCAAACAAAATAAATATGGCTGTCCGTAGTTGTTCCGTACTTGGGGTCATTATCTAGTTATAAATAATTAATTATCCAATAATAATCATCTTATTGTTGGATATATGCCTGACCTGATAAAGTTGCTAAGTGATATTAGAATGGATGGGCCAGTCACTAATTGTAGATTGATGCAACTGATTTGAGAGATAATTCGAGAGAGGTGATCCTCCTTCCTCTTCTTAGGGGAATGCAGTGTGGTTTTCAATTTGAAAACCTGCTTTTCTTTTTATTGTAAATATTAATATCAAAAGTATATCCAGTTACTATTATAAATAAATCACTCTATTGAGAAAGACAATAATATTTGTATTAAAATCCAAAAAAGAGTACATGAGAAGATATACAGATATTACCCCTGCCAAACAGTCAACAGCCTGTCATTATACAACATCTCTAATACCAGATTGGCCTGTCCATCGGCTACAGAATTTAACCTGGTGATAAAAGAATAAGAATAGTCTAGTGAAGGAGTGCAAAGATTCTTGGACATTATCTGACATAATAGATATGAAGATCATAAAAACAAATAAATGATTGTTTAGAAATTGATTGATAACATGGTATAATAAGTCAAGATTGGTACCATGTCAAAACATGCTTTACAATGATGGATGAGATGGGATTATAGAATGTAGTCATTAGATGCTAGATTTTTAGCTGTCTATTTTTACTGTCTACTATTAGCCCAACTAAGCAGTTAGTGTGTTGGTAGTAAACATTATACTTGGCTTGAGTTTTTTCACCATGTATTTTAATGCTATATGTTCTGAAGTTTCCTTTCTCCAAGGAAAGAGCAACCAGGTAGTTGGTCAACTTCAAATCACTATTGTCAGGCTGGAAATACATGGAATGATGGAACCACTTTTCCAATAGTTGGGGTGTTGCTACCCACCTCCTTTTGATTGGTTCCATTTAGCCCAGAATACTATGCTAGGTTGATCCTTTAGATTGTTCCCAGAAGCTTTGTCCTGCATGTTGAAGTGATTCTCCTGTTTTGCAGTGGTAGAGAAAGCTTGAGCGGTTTGGAATTCTTTACCTGGAATTTGAAGTGTTAGTAGTGATGCAAATGCAGTATCATGCAAGCTGCCTTATAGCTTCTCTGAATACATCTCCAATGGTTAAATATATAGTTTGATTGTTTGATTAGTAGAACCTTTCATGAATGCCTAGTTTATTTGGCATAATGTAACTAGAGTTTTAAAACTCCTACAGGTTGTTGAGGAAATGTCCGCAGATCAGTTAAGGATTCTTCTCTTCTTCTGGACCTCATTGAAGTACCTTCCAGTAGAGGGCTTTGGTGGCTTGTCTTCTCGTCTCTACATCTTTAAGACATCAGATTCTGATGATCGACTACCCTCATCACACACATGCTTTTATCGGTTGTATCTTCCTCCTTGTCCATCTCTAGCAGTTATGCAGGATCGGCTTCGTATCATTACCCAGGAACATGTTAGCTACAGCTTTGGTATTTGGTAAAGTCTACTACTTTGTGATGATGAATTTGGCTACATGCAAGAGATTAAACCAAAATCTTGTACAGTTCAGATCATTACTTCATTTCTATTTTGTAGGGCATGCAAGAGGGTTCTACGTTTATCTCTAGTGTTTTCTTTAAAGGTTGCATTCTGAGTTCTCCCTTTGACAGTCGAAAGACGTAGTGAGCTTTTGTATTAAGATCTTGAAAGCCTGAAGACCCGTCTTTTGGCGTGTCTTTCCGTCCAAAGACGAGTTGAAAAAACCAAAAAGCTTCATTTAGAGCTTCTTAAAAATTGCCTAAAACGGGTTTTGTGCGTCTTTTTGGTGTAATGTTTTTTGGTGGCTAGGTCTTTTTCCAACCTAATGGAAAAAGACGAAAATGCGAGCTGCCAAGCTTCTAAAAAGTTGGCAGCCTGTGTGAAAAGATGCACCAAATGGGGCCATAAGTAATGGTACACCTGAAAGATGGCACAGAAAAAAAAAAGGAAATTTTTATATACTGCTTTCTCTTGAGTTGAGTACAGGACAGTCAAGAAACATGTTAAAAAAAAAAATGAAAATAAGTGGAAAATGCTAGAAATGATAGTCATAAAGGAACTAAGATGTAGGGTTAGGGTTAAACAGAAAGAATGACCAAACGGGATTCATACGTTCAACCCCATATAATTGGGATCAGGCTTGGATGACGATGGATTCTATTCTGTCTTCAAGAAGGATATCAAACATATTTATTTACGTTCTCTTCTCATTCAATGGCTTCCTCTAGAATGGAACCGTTATCGTAGGCCACGTGAATGGATGGTGTGACCAAATCACATACATCCATGTGTAAGGGCATCACGTGTAGGAAATCTGTTTGGCATTCTTTCAACTCTTGGAGCCTGTCGCATGCCATGGCATCAGAAGGTTGTGTATAGAAGAGCTTCATTACTAAAGCACCTTGGCATCAGAAAATTCTGCTTTACTGAGTCTTCTGATACCATTAGCTGTACAAGGAGTGTGGTCAGATTTATTCTCAGGTTTTAATGAATGAAAAAGGGGCTTTCTTCCGGTCTCGTATTACTTGGCAACATGTATTGTACGATCTAAGGGAGCGAATGCTGATCAAGCAAGATTGATATACGTCAAAGGGGAAAAATATGTAATAAATGCTTCTGGAGAGTGGAGACGATACCTTTGTATGAGTGAGTATCAATCAATTTCAGAGAGGCATGATAAGTCACAGGTTGAGGGCTATGGTGCCTTGTTCATGGAACGGAATCCCATGCTAGAGCTCCATTGCCAGTTTGTTGATCACTCGTACTTTTGGTTATGCCAAAAAATGGTTCTATAGAATTTCCCCAGAAGGGGGGACGGGTAACGGTTAATAGATAGATGATGATCTTCGGCTCAATAAGGAGTTGCATCCCTTAAGTTGTGTGGTTTCCTAGTATTTTTTTATCTCAAACCCCAGAACTAGATCACAAATTTGATTCGTCAATATTCAAATTTTAATTGAATTTCATTCATAGGGATAGGGTTTATTTCGGATTCAAATAAAGCTAACATTGCAATCGGATATTGTATATCATTAATAAATTCTATTAACAATAATCAAAATACTATATATTATTAACAAAATGAACTAAAAATACTGTCATATTCCATATCACTTACAAATTAAATTGAATGTACCCTCCAGTAAAAATTCAACATTTAAACAAATTTTACTAATCTATACTATATTATATAGCCACTCAGTCAACGTGGCATCTTCCTTTTCCAATTTTGCTCCAAAATCTCCGTTCCCATTTTTACAAATCTTTAATTTTTTTTTATTGTTATTTTAAAACCACGTAATTGAACTCTTGGACCAATCAGATCTCAACACTTTCCCACCCCAACAAACAAATTTAAAGTGGAGTCATAATTTACCGCAAAAACGATTGTTGTTCTCATGCCAACTAATCCACGATCCCTCTCAAAATAGGACTGTGCTAGCCCACGATTGTGTTCATTACCTTTCAACCAAACCAAGAGCTTCACTTTGGAGTTTGGACAACATCAAAACAAGGGGGAGAGCAAGAACAGAGAGAGACCAAACAGAGAGAACCAGTTGTTTGGGCTCACACTTTCTTAAAACAGTCCTCTCTCTCTCTCTCTCTCTCTCTCTGCTTCATAGCTGCACCAGTCCCATGGCCCACCCCTGTTTTGGTTAGTTCACTTGCATCAAACTATGTTGTCGAGTTAGGAAGATGAGTTTAATGGGATGGATTTGGGCAGCCGCTCCAAATCCGATTCCAAACCCACTATTTAAAGTTAAAAGTTAGTTCACATTTGGTTTAATCACACCGGCCTAACTCTTTTTCAACCAGCCGGTCCATTTCGTTTATTAACACACCAGCCTTTAATTCTTTTTAAATTACAAACCGGTTCAGCTCGTTTTTAGAACCGGTCCAGTCCAACCAAATTAATATATGAAATATCTAATAAATTAGTAATGCATTAATTAATAAATAAGTATAATTACAGTAATTTTCAATAATTGTAATGAATAATTAATACACTAATTAGTAAGGTAGTAATTAATCTATATATATATATATATACATATTAAAACAGGTCCTGCCATGTCAGCATGCCTCTTCTTTGAGAGAAGCTATTTATCTATTTTTTTCCTTTTTGATTTTTTTAATTCCATGTCATTTTTGAAACAACCAATGAGATGCACTTTCCCAATAACGTAAATAATCTCTACTCCTAAAATTACTCCTAAACTACATCCCCCACTTTTACCAAAATTATCTCTAATTCCTATTTATCTTCTAAATTATCTCTAATTCATATTTATCTCCAAAATTATTTCTAATTTAGTAGAGAGTTTCTCTCCTAAATTATCTCTAATTCCTATTTATCCTTTCCCATACTTTTTATCTAAAGAAAGTTTGGATTAAAAAATTTAAGAATTATTTAAATATTCTAACAAAATTATAAAATAACTTTAAAATATTTATTAAAAACACAAAAAATAATTTTATGTTTTTACAAAATATATCACGAAATTATGTACTAACAATTTAAATTATGTTTTTTTTCTGGATTATCAATTTAAATGTTTTTTAAATATTTAATAATATGTAATAACTTTAAACAAATAAAATTCAAATAACAAAAAATTTTAAATATTTTAGAGATTATTTAAATATTTAAATAACTAAATATTTATCATAACTAGAGTTTAAATAGTTAAAATAACGAAATTATGTAATAAATTTAAAAAATTTCTTCAAAGTAGAAAAATAATTATAACATAATATTTAAATTAATAATAATTTAATATATTACCAATTTAATAATGAAATTATGTAATTTATGTTTTTATGGAAAATTAAATTCAATAAATAATTAATATTTTAAAATTTAAATATTTTACATATCATTTAAGTATTTAAATAACTAAATATTTCAAAATAACAAAATATTTAACATAACTATATTTTAAATAGTTAAAATCAATAAATTATGTAATAAATTTAAAAAAATTCTAAAAAGTAGAAAAATAATTATAACATAATATTGAAATTAATAATAATTTAATATTTTTACATAATATTGTAAATAATTAATTTCACTTATATCAAGTAATAATTCGAGAAAATAACTTTCAAAAAAAATAATATTTACTAATAATAATTTTAAACTCTTAATCTATATATAATTAGATATACTAAAATTAATATTTATTGTCTTTTTGTGATAAATGTATTTTCAATAAGTATGTATAAATTTATTTTGTTAAGTTATCTAATAGAAAACTTTCAATAATTATTGGAGATTAAATTACTATTATTGAAAATTTTAAATTTAATTTATTATACTTATTGAATTTATTGTGTTTTTGTTATAAGTTATTGATTAATATTTAGTAGAGATTAAACTATTATTTGAGATTATACTATTTATTGACTAAGTTAATATATTTTTAGTACTTATTGTATTTTTGTAATTTTTGTAATTATTGTAGTTTTCATTTTAATGTATTTGCAATAATTGTGTATTTTTGCTATAAATTTTCAATAATTATGGGAAATTAAACTATTGTTATTTATTAGAGATAAGACTTGTTAATTTAGCTGAAATTATGAGTGTTCATGAATTGGTTTGGTGCGGTTGTAAGCTATTTAATCAACCAAATTGACCTGGTCAAATTAGGGAGTTGGTCAGTTGAAACCGACTAACCTTTTGTGAAAACTGACACACTCAAGTTGTATTGGTTTGGATTGATTTTTGATTTGGTCAGTCTGTTCAAAAGATTTAAACTTAAAAATTGTATTTAATAGTTGATTAAGCATGTGGCTGACATTCAGTATATCCTTTGATACTTTTTACGTCCCCACTATTAAATATATATAGAGGATCGGATTAGATGGTTGGATATGCATACAACGAATTCAGATAATTCCTAATCGGATTGAATTTGAAGATAGCTCACAGAGTCACAGGTTCAATGTGTGCTCATTTTTCAATGCTAATACCAGTATAAAGCAATTTAGAAATTTTCTCGTTTATTTTATTTTATTTTTATTTTTATTCCACATAATATTCATTCATGCCTCAAATAAATGATTCTTTGATTTGTCAACGTGAACAGCAATCACCAATGGTATTTTATTTTCTAAAAATTGGATGAGACGTGTTCATGTGGAGTGTCATTAACGATCTTTGGTTTTGGCCTCCGTCACGTCACGTTAGTGGATGTCTCTACCACTTCGGACGATTACCATCCATCTCCAAAAGAATACTGTTCAGCAGTAACAAATGCTCTTCCCTCTACCTTTTGTTTCATGTCTTTCTGAATATGCCGGTTTTTCTTCTCAGTTTATTGAACTCGGATATTATTTGCAAAATGTTTAACATATTTTTATTTGTTTTTATAACACGGGCGTGCATTGCTTCCACTATTTAAATAAAATTCCAAGTTTCCAACGCTACTTTTTTTTTTTTTTTATACTAGATTTATGTTGCATACTTGGTGAATCACTTCGGTTACAGCATTTGCAGATCTATTTCAGTTACTGGAGTTGCAGATCCGTTTGGGTTACTCGTTAAGTTCAGCTCAGCAATTTGTGGCCAAACCAGATATGTTCTCCTTACCCTTATTTATTGTGTTTATGAACTGAATATTCAATATGTTTGTGAACTGTTAATCTTGCCGGCAACTGAAAATTTGACTGGTTTATAATTGAAGTATTGAACACCAGTCTCTATTAAATTGACTGACTGTCTCTGACAATCCTAATAGGCCTATTCTGAAATAAGAAACATAGATCTGTTGTGATGGGCAGTTTCACCTGTTCCTTATTTTTTTTCCTTTCGCAATCGCCACTTTCCGGTAGTGTTGCATTAGTGGGGTAGGTCCTAAAGCATAGTTGACCTCGTTATTGCCATGTCCTGGTGTTAGATGCACTAGATAGCCCCGGTTTTTTATCCTTGCATCAGCCTGTAACATGGGCCCGTTTTTCTATGTACGGGTAAAGAAGAAGATGAGCTTCCTTAGACCCGTTTAAGCATTTGCTCGAGGTCGATGATCAACTTGGACCCATAATAAAACCCATATAGCCATATTAGGTAATTTAATAATGTGCTATAATAACTATAATAAATATTCTTTTCTCATACCTTAATTAATTCTTTGATTGGACGCCATTTAACATCATATAAATAATTCTTTAGATAAATTTAACGGTATACAACTTCAGATTTGTTGGTCTTCTAAAAAAAATTAGATTTGACTTTAGTTTGATTAATTAGGTAATATTAATTTAATTATTTAGATAAATTTAATTACAGATAAACTTAAATTATATTTTAAGTTGTATCAAATTTCTATTTTAATTACAAATAATTAAAAAAATATATGTGATAATACTTTGAGGTTATAATAAGATATTTTAATCATGGTTTTTAAAAACGAACCAGTTAGGGGTCCGATTACCGGTTCGAACAGTCCAACCATTCAACCCGAACGGTCGGCCCGTTTTGACAAAAAAAAATTTTTAAATTAAAAAAATTGGAAAACGGTCAAAACCGTTCGAACGGTTAACCAGCCGATTCAGCGATTTGCTGACCAAAATCAACGGTTTTGGGGAAAAAAGCACTTTTGGGGGAAAACGAAACTAGTCAGGTGACCGGTTCCCGGTTTTTCCGGTCCGGTTTTGAAAACCATGATTTTAATTACAGATAATTAAAATAACCATCTTTTGATTGAATTTCCCCTGCACCTAGGTTGGGGGGGTTATGGGTTTGGGGAATGGGCTAACCCCGTTGTGTAGCCAATAGCCCCTTGCAGCAAAAAAATTACAAATAATTAAAATAAATATATTACAGATAATTATTTTTAGGGAAAATTCACGATAGGTACCCTGTACTTTAGGCTGAGTGTTAATTTAGTACCCAAACTTTAAAATGCGACAATCTAGTACCCGAACTTTCATTTTGCGACGATTTAGTACCCAACACTAACCAGCCATTAAGTGATGCAAAAAGACAAAAATGCCCTTCAAATGTCATCTAATTTTCTTTATCAACCATATAGTAAAACCAGACCATAGGCTGAGTGCTAATTTAGTACCCAAACTTTAAAATGCGACAATCTAGTACCCGAACTTTCATTTTGCGACGATTTAGTACCCAACATTAACCAGCTGTTAAGTGACATGCAAAAAGACAAAAATGCCTTCAAGTGTCATCTAATTTTCTTTATCAACCATATAGTAAAACCAGACCGACAGTGCCGCCTATTCATCATCTCACCTCTTCTCTTCAACGGAGAAACCTTTTCAAGCACTTCCACTTGCTTCTTCTCACTCACCATTAGCTTTTTGTTGTTGTTCTTTGGGATACTACACTGCACTGGAATTTCTTCTGCTCTTCTAAAACATGTTGTTTTCATCACTCACAGCTTCATCCAAAACTGAGATCCGCCGATGGTACTGACCCCTGTTCTATTGTCTACTAGAGAGACCTACGACTCTCTTTGGGTTAAAATGGCTTCTTGTGTAACACAACCGAGGAGATGGAGATTTTTGGGTTGGAAATATTGAGAAAATTTACGGGAGTTCCAGTTTGGTCTATTGGACCTTTACTACCTCTAGCATTTCTTCTTAACCTTCCCTCTCCTACCAATTCTAATTTATCCTCCTTACGCGCAGGAAAGAACCCAGCATCACACCAGAGAATTGCATCAAGTGGCTGGATTCTCATCCACCTGGTTCGGTTCTATACATCTCGTTTGGATCTCAAAACACGATCTGTGCTACCCAAATGATGGAACTAGCTATGGGTGTTGAGTCAAGTGGGAAAGCATTCATTTGGGTTGTTCGGCCACCTGTTGGGTTTGATATAAATGGTGAGTTTTAAGGCGGAATGGTTTCCAGAAGGATTCGAAGAAAGTGTTACTGAGAATAGACAAGGTCTCGTTGTGCGAAAATGGGCGCCTCAGCTAGATTCTCTCGCACAAATTGACAAGCGCATTTCTTAGCCAGTGGATGGAATTCGGTTTTGGAGAGCTTGAGCCAAGGGGTGCTGATTATAGGTGGCCATTGGTAGCAGAATAGGCTTACAATTCGAAGATGATGAAGAGGAGATGGGTGTTTGTGTGGGACGGTAGGGTCATGAGTGGGGAGGTGGAGAGTAATTAAGTTGGTGATTGGTGAGGGAGAAAAAGGGAAGGAGATGAAGATGAAGGCGAGTGAAGCTGCAAAGAAGATAAGAGCTGCAGTGAAAAAAGGAGATCAGTTGGGGTCTTCGGTTAAGGCACTTGATGGTTTTTTAGAGATTGTTTTGTCGCAGAGACAAAGCTCTAGTTTAAATGAAGCAAATGGATATCCTTATTAAGAGAAATGAAAATGGTGAAGGGTGTGATTGGGAAAGCAGATCAAGTGGTGGAGAAGAGAGCTATAGCAGTTGCAGAGAAGACAAAACAGTGTTGAGGTTACTTTTTAATTTAGCCTTTTGTTTTCCAATTTTCTGTTATGCTCTCGATCGGCATTTAGAACAGAGTATAAAACAGCTATGGGCTCAAGCTTTCAAAAGACACTTGGGTGTATTATTTTCATTCTTCTGTTCAATGTGTTAATCTCCACTGATGTATTGCAGACAGGTGTTTCCGTAATCCACGTACCCACTTGACACTGGTAACCCTCCTTCAGGAGGTAGCAGTGGTGGTGGTCTTACACCACCTTTTGGAGGTGGAAGTGAACTCCCAAGGACAAATCCTCCACCTTCAACTAGTCCGACATGCCCAATCAACGCGCTGAAAGTAGGGTTGTGCTTGGATGTTCTTGGTAGGTTGGTGCACATTGGATTAGCGAACCCAGTGGAAAATGCTTGTTGTCCGGTGCTTGGAGGTTTGCTAGAGCTTGAAGCAGTTGTTTGCCTCTCTTTCATTTTCTTGAGAAGGAAGATGATGAACAGTGTCCAAGGGTGATTTTGACATTTTCAAGTCCTAAATCACACATGAAGTCACACGATATTAATAACTGGCGGTCCATTAACAATAGGTACTAGATTGTCGCAAAATGAAAATTCGGGTACTAGAATGTCGCGTTTTAAAGTTTGGGTACTAAATTGGCACTCGGCCTAAAGTACAAGGTACCTATTGGGAATTTTCTCTTATTTTTATTATTATTACTTTAATTATAGATAAAACTTAAGCCTTTGGGACTTTTTATTGTTACAATTAAATTAAATTTATTATATGTATAATATAAAGAATTAAATTATATTATTACAGTTAATAATATTTTTATTATTATTAAAAGTATCAATAATAATTATTATTCTTCAATTATACATAATAATAATTATTATCGTTTTAATTACAAACATTTTTTAATAATAATAAAAATATTATATTCTAACCTTAAAATGTTATTAATAATTTAAGGTTAAAAGTAATTTTAATGAATTATCAATAATAAATTCATAATAAAAAATTACCAACAAATATATACTAATCATCAATAACCATAAAAAATAATAGTAATTATTAGAAATTAATAGAAACTAGCAGAAAATTACCAATAATTACCAAAAAATTGTCATAATTACTAGAAATTATCCAAGAAAATTGCCAAAAATGAATTAACATTATTTCCAAAAACATATGATAAATTACCAAAAATCAACATAAATAAAAATAATCATTTAGTATCAAATTATTTTTACTATTTCTTATACTTAATCAATAATAAAAAATTATCAACAAATTACAGAATTTATTAGTGGAAATGTGGAATTAAACATATTTTGTGAACATATGTACTTATTATGAATAAACTTAAAAAATGATAGTAATTACCAGAAATTAACCAAAGATTGTCATTAATTAATAGAAATGAACAAAAATTAACCATGAAAATAACCAAAAATAAATTACCAATATTTCTAGAAAATATAATAATTACAAGAAATTACTAAAACTAGCAGAAAATTACCATTAATTACCAAAAATTATCATAATTATCACTTTATCAGAAATTATCCAAGAAAATTACCAAAAGTGGATTAACATTATTTCCAAAAAATATGATAAATTTCCAAACATCAAACCATTAATTATGAAATTATTTTTACTATTTCTTATACTAATCAACAAATTATAGAATTTATTAGTGAAATTAAAAGTACTTTGTGAAAATAATTACTAATTATCAATAATCTTCCAAAAATAATGATAATGACTAAAAATTGTGGAGAATTTAAAGTATATTTTTTTATTTGCACAGACAATGCATTATTGAATTATATCGTTTTATTACATTAGCTACATTGATTTTTTTTTTTTTGTATAGATTATAAATCATATGATTTAAACATTACAATCCTATGCATTTCTATTGTTTTGCTTTCACTTAACAAAGCCCGTGCATTACACGGGTCCCCACTAGTAATTTTTACAATAATGTACACTAAATATTACCGATTATAAAGTATCATTTCTGGCGCGTATCACTAATACATTCTCAAAACATTGGAAAGACCTAATAAAATTATAAAATTACATCAAAATAAAAGAACAAAACTGCATGAAATCAGGGAAAATAAAATACGAAATCATCGAATAGATGGATACAGGTTTCTGGATAGAAGATGCAGGGAGCATTGGTGGGGATGTTTAGGATGGCACAGTAGTAGTACCTGGTTTCAAAGAAGTAGAAGCAGCATCCCCAAAGATGATAGGAAGACACAGGCAGTACTCTGTAGATGTCCGCTTGACTTTGGTGAAGTTTCAGGAGAAGCAACTGTCCCATTCCCAGTGGTTGTTATATTCTTTGTAATCGAAGCCAATGGTGGCTCTGCCACATCAGATTCTGTCAGGACAGGGTTTGGAGACTCAGCAGGTGGCAAAAATTCGGCAGTAATGACTTGCATGAGAGCACCAGGCTCAACAGGGTTCATATAATATGGTTTATTTTTTCCCATCTTCAAACATTTGTTATCTGCATTAACACGGAGTACCAACACATCAATATCTTAAACTTGAAAATGTTGAATTATAAAATGGACTACAATTAGCAGGACGTAGATGGAACAATATCTGTTGAAATAGATTTATACTGTCTTCAAGACATGAAGCATTGCATTTGTTGCAGAAACACAGTAACATCTATATATAGTAGGATCAGAACTTACTTCTGTATGCTGTAGCTGTCCCTGGGAAGTCGGTGATGATTCCATCAATCCCAGCTCCCATGACAAAAGAATTGATCTCAACAACTGGGTCTGAAAAGAAGTCCCATGCTTGAGATACAAACTCATTCCTGAATAAATACACATAGACAGTTAGGTTTGATGATTGTAACTTTGAAACAATGTTGGTAGCACCAGTGAGGAAGAGCTGATTTGTAGGAAACACAGATTCCTTTGTGATTGCCACAGAATGAGCAAATTGCTTGATATCCTTGATTGATGAGTCATCAGCATCACGGATATCTTCATCAATTTTGTAGACCAACTGGTAATTGGTTTTCTCCTTGAACTTGATTAAAACGGATCTGTTACTGGATTGGATCATAACCTTCTGATTGGTTTGGTTATTATAGCCAGACTGGTTTAAAGCATCAATCACTGCATTTGTTACACTTAAACCCAGACTCTCTGCAAGATAGGCTGCATTCTGCAAGTAAAGCAAACAAATATCATAATCCAGAATGGGAAGTGGCCATCCTTCCCAACTGGTGGTATGAATGATGTATATGCATAAAAAAAGGGACTTTCCACATGACAGGAGCTATAATGCTATATCTGATGAAAACTGAAAGTAGCAATAACAGTAAGTAACCATTCTTAGCAAGGGGCATATTAGCTGAAAATTCAACGAATTGCAACTTTTTGTTCTTTTCATTTCTTTTTCAGGGGGAGTGGTTGGTTAAAGTCAACCTATTTGATGACTAATCAATTTGGACAGAAATATTTTCTGGAGGGTATTTGATCTCAACCCTCCCCTACGCCCAAAATAAAAAAAGAAAAGAGAGAGAGAGAGAGATCATACAAAAGAGGTATAATCCTAACCTCTTGCATAAAAGTGTTTGTACCTTTCAGTCAAGATAACCTGTAAACATTCAGCATGGGTATCTCTCTTATGCAATGACTTTCATTCAAAGAGAACAAGCAAATAGGTTGTACCATATGCACTGACCTCTATGCTGATCAAAACAGAAAGTGGCTTGTCTTTTGCAAAGGCCAGAAAGTCTTTTAATGAGAAGATGCTTCCAGCATATTTATATGCAGGATTCCGATACAAAGCGAAATCCCTGGATGGGTTCGATATAACCGCTGCAGTGAAAAGGAAATTTACAATATCAAAAAGGTATTATTCAATACTTGGTTGAGACAGCAATTTTTCTACCATTTTTATTTTAAAAAATATAGGCAGTTGTAAGATCAAGATTTTAAAGGGCTAAAGGTAGTCAAGGCAATTGGTTGTGGAGAGGCAAAGTGTAGGGCTCAGGCACTTTCCTAAATTAAAAGAAAAAAGGAACATGATTTATGAACAATAAAATACATTAAAAAAAAGACTGAGAAGTCACCCTACACATGGAAGCAACTTGTCAGACTTTGTTTCAACAAAATAATCATAATTAATCAGAAAGAACAAAGAAATGAAGAATGCAAGATCTCACATGGTTTTAAAGTATTGATACCTATTGTACAAAATGTATTGCTTTTCTTTTCTTTTTTTTTTTTTTTGGGGGGGGGGGTGGCAGGGGCAGGGTACGTCATATATTGTGAATTAAGGCATACCATAAGGGTGAAATGTTAATATTAGAAGTCAGTATCTAATAATGGAATGGACTGCCACACGGAAATGATAAAAGAAACAAGCATTGAGTCTGACATGCTTGATACTCAATTTTTTAGTATTGGGCATATTAATACTTTGAACCATGCTCACAAATAACTGTATTAAAGATCAAAGGAAAATACCCTAACATTTCATGATGTTGAAATTAAGGGTGTAGTACAAGAAGGAACAACCAAAACCCTTTTTTTGACCAATAAAAAATGGTTACAATGAATGGGAAGCTGATTCCTAAATAAGCTTACTGGAATCTTAGCAGGATTCACCTTCAAACAAGCACTCAAAATTCAAGAATATGGATAGGAAGCAATTCAGGGTTGTTTACCATTAAACCATACTATGAGACTCTGGAGAACCAAGCTCAGGTCTATAATTGTAGGGAGCCATGGATGCAAAGGTATGATACTATGTTGTAAGTCATGGACCGGATGGTTGGACTGTGAAACCCGGGAACTGGCATCCATTCCAGTTTTTTGATATCTTGGTTCTTCAAATTTCTGAAAAACTGGTAAACCCATCAAAACCCAGTGAGAACTATTGAAAACCAACTGGGTTTCAGCTACCCACTCAGGTACCTAAATTGCCACAAACTTCTTTTTTTCTTGAACAGAATCTATGACCTCTTTCTTATGTATGATAACATGCTACCATTGATCTATCATCCTAATTGTTATTTGTCCCTCTTTAATATCTATACTGTTGAGAATGCTTAGACAGGAGTATTTTTAGTCTTTTCCTCTTCTCTTGTACTCTCTCTGTATTTGGGCGCCCAAGTAGGGGCTTCCTTGTAATTTTCTCTTTTCAAAATATAAAGAACTTTTGAGGGTGTGAACAGTAACTCACACACACACCTCTCGACACATCTCTTCTTCTTCTATGATGTCAGCAATCCGTACAGGTGTCAGCGGCAGTCAATGAATCTTACATGGTTTGATTCGCCCTGATTTTAGAGGATTTTTGGTATAACTCTTGTCCTTGTTCAAAGCTTCTATGATTTTTAGTGGTTTTTTCAAGGAGAAAATCACAGAAATTGCAGGTCTGATGTCGAGCCTTGTACATAATGTTTAATGACTTATTCTGCTGTAAAACCTAGACCATTCAGGTCGTTTTACACTTTAGGAATGGTGGGAAGTGGTCCTGTAATTTTCTAAGCCCTGTGTAATTTTTGGGAGTTTTTCTTCTCCCTCTATTTTGCTGCCAATCTAGTTTCTTGGCCTTCTTTTGTCTCTTAACCGTGTGGTGACCTTGGTTCTTGGGTCTGTAGATTTGGTTAAGTATTGGGGGTCCCTTTTGGTTGACGAGAAAGTGTCTTGATAGAATATGGAATCATCTAAGGATGTTTAGATGGTTTCCAGTGTGCTCCCAGGAAATGCAGATATTTTCAGTGGGATGATAACTACTTTCAAAACTTGATGAAATCAATTTTTTAGAGTGGTCTCAATCTGCTAAACATACCATTATTGGGAGAGGTAAAATAGGATTCATCACAAGAAAGGAGGTGAAGCTAAATCTTGAAGACCCAAAATTTGCAAAGTGGGAATTGGACAACTCCCTTGTTATGTCATGGCCGATTTGCTCAGTGCAACCTCATATTGCCCGAAACTACATGTTTCTTCAAACGGCCAAGGATATTTGGGATAGGGTTGTTGCCACTTATTCCCAAGTTAACAATACTGCTAGAGTGTACCAGCTTCGAAAGGAAGCTTGCAGTATGCATCAGGGGGAGAGATCTGTTGCTATGTATTTCTCTTCTCTACAGTCTATCTGGAAAGAAATGGATCACTTGAAAGCTCTCGTATGGAAGGACCATAAAGATGATGAGCAGTATCGAAAGTACATAGAGGAGAATAGAGTCTTTGATTTCTTAGCTGGCTTAAATCTAGAGTTTGATTTTACCAGGCAACACATTCTTAGTGCAGACATTGTCACTCTTGCTTCTACTTACTCTCTTGTACAAGGGGAAGAAAGTCGAAGGATCGCCATGACACAACCTCCTATGATTGATCACTCTGCCTTTATGTCATCTCAACCCAAGCAAAGTATTAGCAAGCACCCTGTTACTAAGAAGGTTGAGGATGTTATTTGTGATTATTACAAGAAGCCAAGACACATTAAGGAAAAGTGTTGAAAGCTCAATCCTCATTTAAAATTGGAGAAGTACAAAACCGGGAAGAAGGGCAATGTTCACTTGGCTATAGTTGGTAATGATGTTCAACCTTCTAATGTGCTTGATTCCTCTGGTGTAATGGACAAACTCAAGATTATACTGTTGCAGCTGAAAAAGAAAGGTACATCTTCCTCATCTGGTTCTAGACCTAGTAATCTATCTAGTTCATATGCCAAGATAGGTACTACACATTTTACCTCATATAAGTTAACCCCGGGGAAGGGCAAGATTACTATTGCTGATGGATCTCAGGCCCCCATTTCGAGTCAGGGTGAAGTCAAACTCACTCAACCTTTTTCTTGGAACTGTTCTTCATGTGCCCCGGCTACATAAAAATTTGTTGTCTATTAATTCTCTTACAAAATCACATAATTGCTCAGTGGCATTTTTTCCTAACCATTGTGTTTTTCAAGACCTAAGCACGGGGAAGATGATTGGAAGTGGGCATGAAGTTGATGGAGTCTACCTCTTGGATGGACTTTCAAAGCATGGATAATCAAGCTAGACTAAGTTTTGTTCAAATGAGAAAATGAGTTTTGAAATTATGGCATTGTCGCCTTGGTCATATGTCTGTCAATTTTGTAAAACTTTTGTTTCCAAACTTGTTTGACTCTATGTCAAAGTTGAATTTTGAATGCGAAGTTTGGCATCTATAAACAATGTAGAACCACGTATTTTGCGAACAGTAAAAAAGTAATGTTGCTTTCCATTTGATCCATACTGATGTTGGGTCCCATATGCTATCCCTTGCATGGGTGGGTATAAATACTTCATCCTCTTCATTAATGACTACAGTCGGTATACATGGCTCTACTTGATGAAAAGTCAAGATGAAGTTCCTATGATTGTTCAAAACTTCATGAATTTGGTAGAGACAGTTTGAGAAAAGAGTTAAGATAATGAGATCTGGGCATGTGCTTGAAGTTGCTTAGTAATAGGGTGACTTAAAGGAAGAACAGGCATGTGCTTGAAGTTGCTTGAGGTTTATTGTTCCAGACTCATGTTCCCACTCGTTTCTGAGGTGATGCTATTGAGATATTTGTTCATCTCATTAATAGACTCCTATCAAGGGTCCTTAACCTTCATTCTCCTCCCTAGGTGGTACCATACCACTTATCATGTGGAATAATTAGCATAGATTTTCATAAGTCCATAGTACAGAATGGCTTATGAGAAACCCACATCTCCACCCTAGGGTGAGTGCGGAATTCAAACATTTGCTCATGTAAAATTCGGTTATCTTTGGGAAACTTGGTTATTCAGACATTCTAGTGTCAAGTGAGAACATGGGAGAGTTCGTGGAGGTAGGCCGATGGAAAAAATACATGAAGATTGAAGCAAAGGAGTTTCTTTTTGAGGAGCTTAGATTAAATGGTCAACTAAGCTTGAAAATCAGGGAAGCAAAGAAAGGGCTGGTGTTGTTAGAAGGTCTGAAGGTGATTGAAGGGCTTAAGGAGTTTGTGAAAGATGCAAGTAACAAAGGCAAAAAAAAATAGCTGGAAAGAGTATCTCTCAAAAACTGGAAGAAGGTTTGTAGTAGAGTGTAAGAGAAACACCAAAGGCTTCTTCATTTCTTTGACAGAATTTTTTGGCAAGGGTAGGAAGCAGATGGTCTGCTTCCCAGAGGGAAGGAAAAATCAGGGCTGGAAGGCAGTTCATGGAGTATTATGTGAACTGCTGCAACGGTTGGGTGCTAAAAGATAAGTAACAGAAAGAAGGAAGAAAAGCAGTTCTAATAGTCTGGAGAACAATAATAAGCAAGAGACTCTCATAGTGACAGCTGGGGCAGGTAAACACAGATTGGGAGTAAACTTACAGAGAGGAGATTGGGAAAATAAACTGATAGTTAAAGCTTCAGTTCACATTTTAGATTGGAGGAAAGTTGCAGATGTGTTAACAGCATGCTTGAAATTGAAAAACACATTTATTTTAACACCATTTGAGAAAGACAAGGCTTTGCTGGATTTGTTTGAGAATAGAGTAGAAGTTGAGGCTCTCAATATCCAAGCTGAACTTGGGAATCTCACATTATCAAGATGGTGTCCAGGGTCAAACTCCAAGGATCTCTTTGTTGAAGATGGAGTACTGGTGCGTCTTTTAGGCCTTCCCTTTCACTTGTGGAAGCAAGAAATTGCTGAAGCCATTGCTTTGATGTGCGGAGGATCATTAGGAGGTGTTTTTTGGGGAGATCTCTTTTCAGCTTCCATCTTATTGAATGGAGTAAAACCTGAGGAGATTCCTCGGAAGATAGAGGTGCGAGTTGAAGGAAAATTTTACTCAGTATGGCTGGCTTCATCCATTGAAACTGTGCTTTGGAAAGAGGCTCGTAGGGAGGGAGATGAGAAGGTTGAAGAAGAAGAACTGCGTGGCAATAAAGGATTGGATGGTTCAAACAAGAATAGCTCTTTCACTAAAATGGATAAACAAAGGCTGGAGAAACAAAAAGGTAGGTTTCAGGGGGAGGGTCTTTTGCGTGTAGAAGCAGGAAACAATCTGGGGGGCGGCAGGTCCTTTGCACAGGTGGTAATAGGCGCCAATTTGCCTGTTTTAAACAAGAAGGGGTTGGTTCAGGGAGGAACCAAACCCAGGCCTGATAAAACCAAACCGGGCCTTGGGCTGGATGTGCGTGACTTTCTTAAAAATCTCATGAAGCTGCAGACTTATAAGCAAGGGCCGAGTGTTAGTAAAGGCCCAATGGGCTTTGGGCAATTTAAAGAAGGCCCTAAATTCTCAGGGGCGGAGGTTGTACCTGGGCTGCAAAAATCAGGCCCATCTAAGGCGGGTAAGACAGGAAGCCCAGTTCAGGGGCCCAACCCAAAAGATGTTAACTTAAACGGCACATGACCAACCATGTGCCTTCGATTCTTCCTCTTCGAGTGCAACGAATCGCGCAACAGGGAGACTGAACTTGGCGCGCGATGGAGATTCGAAACAATGGGTTCCGGCAGCAAGATTAGAGCAGTCCTCGCCTGGAAAACGAAATCCAAGGTACCTTAAGCGAAGGGAGTTAGAGGAAAGAAAGAGGGAGTTCTCTCAGTTTGAAGATTTCAGCGATACTGAATCGGATGATTCTGAAAGTCTAGGCAGCATCAATCTTAGCAGATCAAAGGACATTGCTGAAGAAGAGAACCTTGGAACGGAAGTATTGTTCCTGGAGGAGGAGGGAGGTGATTATCAGAGTTTTGAGGGAGGTTTGAAGTTTTCGATGGAACGGCAGAAGATAGCTACGGTTGGGACCCAGATTCTGTCTACACTGGCAAGGGAGATCAACTCAGTAGCACAGGAAGAACAGGTTATGGGTTTGGAAGGGAAAGACTCTACCGGAATGCACTGTGATGTATCGCCTATAGCCAGACAGCAGTGGAAGACTAACTCAGATGCGGAAGTTGACAAGTTGCTGATATCCTATGATAATTCTTCTAAGCAGATCAGAACTCAGGAGACAGATTTAGACTTGCATCCCGATGCTGGTTCTGGTCCTCTGAAAGAGTTTCATTTGGCTCCTAACAATGAAGGTACTATTGTCAATTCAGTTTCTGTTACTGATGCTCTTCTTGTGGTTGAAACAGATACACCAGCACCCCGAGAGGAAGTTTTAGGTGAGGAGGAAAACAGAGAACTTAGCATTGGTGAAGGTGAAAGAAGAGAGGGGGAGGTGGAGATGAAGAAGAAGCGGGAGTTAGAAAAAATTTGGGAGCTAATTTGTGAGTTATTGGAGGAGTATAAAGCAAAGGAGGAGGGGTTAGATGGTAGGGATCTTGATGCAACTCCTCAGAATAAGGAGAGTAACAGATGTTCTAGGCTAGGGGGGGGGGGTGAGTAAGTATAGGCAATGGGTCGGCTAAAAAGTTAGAGGGGAATGTGAGAAGGAAGAAGAAAAAGAGATCAGAAGTGGAGAAACTGTTGTCAGATATAGAAGGTGATATTGAGTTTAGTGAAAGGGGAGAGAAAAGGAAGGGCTCTTTGTGAGATGGAACCGGGTTTGTAAGGGGCGGATGAAAGGAGTCTTATTATGAAAATCATCAGCTGGAATGTGAGAGGGTTAGGGAGTGCAAGAAGGAGAAGGGCAATCAAAGACCTGCTGAGGAGAGAGAAGCCGGATATAGTCATGTTACAGGAAACTAAGTTGGCAAATTTGGATAGAAGATGGGTCAGGAGTGTGTGGAAATCAAGAGGAGTGTGCTAGACCTTAGCTCCCTCATGGGGAGCCTCGGGAGGGATAGTGACTTTGTGGAGAGAGGATGTTGTAGAATCAGTGGAAGAAGTTATAAGGAGATTCTCTGTATCTTTAAAATTCAGAAATGTGGAAGATGGTTTCATTTGGGTGTTAACGAATGTCTATGAAGGCTTGTGGGATGGCCCATGGTGTTGGGGGGGGGGGGGGGATTTCAATGTAATCAAGTTTTGCAATGAATCAAATAACCCCCAAAGATCGGTTACCACAAGTATGAGAAATTTTAATGAATTAATCAACACCTGTGGGCTAAAGGAATTACCCTTTCTACGAGCTAACTTTACTTGGTCAAATTTCCAAGAAAACCCCTTTGCTCTAAACTTGATAGATTCCTTTTTAATGTAGAGTGGGAGGATCATTGGAGGAATTTGGTGGCTAAAACCCTTCCTAGAGTAACATCTGATCATTGCCCTATACTATTAGGTCAAGATGTTCTAGGCTTTGGCCCTCGACCTTTTAGGTTTGAGAACATGTGACTAACCCATCCAGATTTTGAACGAAAGGCCAGGGAGTGGTGGAATGAAGATTTGAGAGGGGTTAAGTGGAAATGTGTAAGGTTCCACAAAAAGTTAAAGATACTAAGAGCAAGAATTAAAGAGTGGAATCAGGAGCATTTTAGAAGGGTAGAAGACCAAAAGAATTCTTTGATGTCTAGGATTGATGAACTAGACTCCAAAGAATCCTAGGGAGGAATGAATGAGCAAGAAAGGTTGTTGAGAAGTAGGTTAAAAAAGGAATTGGAAGAAGTGCTCCTTAGAGAAGAGATCTCATGGAGGCAAAAGTCAAGACACAAATGGATCAAAGAAGGGGACGGTAATACAAAATTTTTTCATGCGTTGGCTAATGGGAGGAGAAGAAAAAATTATGTGGCCAAATTAGAAGTGGATGGGGAGGAAATCACAAATCAAGATGAGATAGCAAAAGTGTTGGTAGATCATTGTAAATCAATTGCAGGGAAGCCTCTGAACAATAGACTAAGGTTGGAAGGTCTAAATTGGCCCAGGCTGTCTGAAGAGCAAGCAAGATAGTTAGAGAGGAGTTTTGAAGAAGAGGAAATTAGCATGCAGTGTTTTCAATGGATAGATCCAAAGCCCCTGGACCAGATGGCTTCACCATGGCTTTCTATCAAGATTGCTAGAATGTGGTAAGAGAAGACCATTGTGTTGTGTTTAAGGAATTTGAAGTTAATAGCAAAGTACGCCCTAGAGTTAATGCCACTTTCATAGCTCTAATCCCTAAGAGAAAAGAAGCAAAAAACCCTAAAGATTTTAGGCCGTTTGGTGACTAGCATTTACAAAATCCTGGCTAAAGTGTTATCCTTGAGGATTAAAGTAGTGCTACCCTCCATCATTAGTCAAGCACAGGGAGCTTTCGTGCAAGGGAGACAAATAACATATCAGATTCTAATAGCGAATGAATGTGTGGAGGAGATGAGAAAGCCCGAAAAGCAAGGGTTTGTTTGTAAGCTGGACTTAGAAAAGGCCTATGATCTAGTGGATTGGAGCTTATTACTAGAAATCCTAGGGTGTTGTGGGTTTGGAGTCAGATGGTGTAATTGGATAAAGGGATGCATAAGTTCTTGCCATTTTTCGGTCTTGGTTAATGGGGTAGTCAAGGATTTTTTCCCAGCTCTTAGAGGTTTAAGGCAAGGTGACGCCCTTTCCCCTTTTCTTTTTACCCTAGTTGCAGATGTCTTTATTAGCTTGATCTCGAAGGTAGACAGGGAAGGTGTAGTGAGAGGCTGGAGGATAGGAAGGAACGGGATTAGGGTGACCCATTTACAGTTTGTTGATAACCTAATAATCTTTTGTGAAGGGGGTGATAGGGGAATAGTAAGTAATCTCAAGTCTTTGATAGAGTGCTTTGAGAGAGTATCAAATCTGAAAATAAATTTGGAAAAGAGCTGTGTGGTGGGAGTGAATCTGGATGAGAAGACCCTTGAGTCGGTGGTTGAGTCTTTATGTTGTCTTATTTCCTATTGGCCTTTATAGTATTTAGGTCTTCCCCTTGGAGCCAAACCTAAGGAGAGCACATTTCGGGCCCCAGTTTTAGAAAAGTTTGAGAAAAGGCTAGCCCCGTGGAAAGGAACTATATTTCTTCAGGGGGTAGAGTTACCTTATTGAGAGCTTCCTTAGCAAATCTGCCGATTTATTATTTCTCTGTGTTTAGGATTCCGATCAAGGAAGCCAAGAAACTAGAGAAATTAATGAGAAATTTTCTGTGGGAGCCAGGGGAGGAAAAAAATGATCACTTAATAAATTGGGGAATAGTGTGTAGGAGGAAAGAGGAAGGTGGATTGGGACTGGGGAATTTAGTTTTGAAGAATAAAACACTCCTAGGAAAAGGGTTGTGGAGATGGCCCTTAGAACAGGAGAGACATTGGCATGAGGTGATAGCTAGCATACATGGCAGTTTGGGCAATGGATGGGATGCTGGTGTATCGCGTCGAGCCACTCTGGCAACTCCCTGGAAAGCAATTCAGAGTATTCTTCCTCCTTTCCTCAGCTGTATCAGGTATGATGTCAATTCTGGTACTTTTGTTTTGTTCTGGGAAGACATCTGGGTAGGCAATTCTGCCCTTAAGGACAACTTCCCTTCTCTCTCTATTCCATTTCTTGTTACAAGGGTAAAACAATTTCTCATTTTCTCCCATCACCTAACTCTCCATCTTCTTTGAGTTGGGACTGGGTTTCGTAGGGATTTGAGGGATCATGAACTATCTTATGTTTCAAACCTGTTGTCATTGCTTGAAAGTGTTTTTCTAGACCTTTCCAATTCTGATGTGAGACTTTGGTCTCCAAACCCAAAAGGTTACTTCACATGTGCTTCCTTTTTCAAGTCCCTTTGCTCTCCCTCAGGACAAGTGGGATTCCCAGCTAAGGAGATTTGGTCTAAACCTGTACCTCCTAAAATTACTATGTTCTGCTGGGAGGTTTTTTTTTTTTTTTGATCAATAACACTTTCATTAATCATCTGTAGAAAATTTACAGGAGGAAGACAAACACACTTATCTTCCAAGAGTCACTAAGAGCCTCATAAAAGAAAGAAAAAAGAAGAAAAAGAGAAAAGAATACAGAATACACTAAATTTACAGCTTAGCCCAAAACAGTGAATCCCTTTCTGCCCCTTGTTTAGCTAAACCGTCAGCTAGGGAATTAGCCGATCTTTTAACCCAACATGTCTTAACTTCCATCTCCCGCACCAGCCACATGAATTTCCTCCTCTGATTGTACTTCCATAAACCATTTTGATCTTTAGTCAGCCATCCTATCACCACCTCTGAATCCCCTTCAATTATGAGTTTCTTGATGTTCAACTCCTTAGCTTTCCGGACCCCTTCCATAACTGCAAGGATCTCAGCTCTAAGGGAGTTACCCACTCCAATTGGGTCTGAGAACATGGCAGAGATGACCCCATTTCCGTCCCTAAAAACACCTCCAATCCCCAATTGCCCTAGATTTCCCCTACTGCATCCATCAAAGTTTAATTTCAAGAATCCTCTAGGTGGGGGAGTCCAAACCACTTTTATTACTGATTTGGTCTGTGTGCAATTTGCAATTTCACCCCACTTCCTCAACATGTCATCCACAGTGTAATCTGTGAATAGTTTCAAATATTTCAGCCACTGTACCGCCCTAATATGTATGATAGCCTTCAAATCTGCTGCTCCTCTTTGGATTTCTGAGAATATCCTAGAGTTTCTTTCCTCCCACAATGTCCAACATACTGCAGCCCTTAGTCCTCTCCACATTATCCTTCCCCTTTTTATCCGCCACCTGAAAAAGGTGGGGGAGAAAAGGCCCTGCAAGTCTGATGGGGGATTCCAACTGCGTCCAAATAAGGAGGAAGCCCAATCCCAAATTGACCTCGCAAAGTGGCAAGACACCAGTAGGTGAAAACTAGTCTCCCCATCCGCTTTACATAGAACACACCACTGAGGTGACAAACAAGTATTGGGTCTCTTCTTTTGGAGTAGATCACCAGTGTTAATTCTTTCCAGATAGGCTTCCCAACAAAAACTACCAACCCTAGGAGGTATTGCTCTGCACCAAACCTCACCAACAGGGAAAGGGGGGAAGGTAGGACTGGTGGACTGACTTAAGACTTTGAATAACGAGGCACAAGAGAAGATGCCATTGGGGGTAAGTGTCCAAATTCTAGAGTCCTCCCTAGTGGGGTCTACGACAACATTATCAAGAAGTGCAATAAGGCTCGAAATACTGTCAAGGTCTGAGTCCCTCAAATCCCTTCTTAAACCCAAGTTCCACCCAATCCCAGAAGTGGAAGAGGACGGGGTGATGAAAGACGAGATCAGCTCATTTTTCAAATCAGATAAAGCATACAAAGAAGGAAATTGATCCTTTAAAGGGGCGCTCCCCACCCATGTTTGTTCCCAAAAATTTATGGAATTACCGGAATTCAAGTCATACCTGATATTAGGGGAGAAAACTGGTAGCAAGTCATGAACTTTGTAAGAGAGAAGGTGATCAGTGGAGAAATAATTACCCCATATGTGAAGTCTGAAGATCAATTTGCTGACCTATTCACCAAAGGATTGAGTGGTGCTCAGATGAAATACATTTGTAACAAGTTGGAGTTGTACGATATATATCCTCCAACTTGAGGGGGACTGTTAAAATATAGTGTTTGTTCTAGGTTATTTTAGTCTTTTTCCCCTCTTTTGGTTCTGTTTTTTTGTCTCTAGTCTTAAGTCTCATAATCAGGGGTAATATTGTAATTCCTCCTTTCATTATGATTTAAACATATTGGGGCAGCAGCGAGAGAGAGAGAGAGAGAGGCTGAATAGCCCTATTCTGTTCATATTCTTCTTCTCTTCTTCTTCCTCCCTGTTATCTCTTCCAAAACTCGTTGCAGGTGTGTTTTTCTTCATTTATTTGATTAAACGCAGGTCTGATAACACAGCTATTGATCAGAACCTCACTGAACCACAGGGGGGGAGATTCCCCAAGATATTTAATTACAAAGATAAAGTGAAATGAAGCATAGAAAGAAGGGGAAAGAGGGAGAAGAGAAGAAGAGAAAGTGGAGAAATGAGAGGATAATCCCAGAGCTGGTTCTGTTATTCTGCGACTAGTTAATTATGCTTTCTTTTTTTTTTTTTTGATAAATGCTAACTATGCTCTTTCTTAGAGTGCATGATTCATCATTAGGGCTTCTAACTAACTGAGCTGACGTGGCCTCCTGGAATAAACCAATGTGATTGGTGGGGTAAGGCACCTGATCCTTCCCTGGGCTACAGCTAAGTCCAAATGTAAATCAGCCCAAAAGAAAGAGGATATTTTAACCTGAAAATAATTGGTGTGTACTTTGCAGGGCTAATGGTGAGGATTGCTCTCACTTACTTTTAACTTGTCCCTTTTCTGATGCTATTTGGGGTTGGATCTTTGCTTTGTTTGGTTGCAGATGGAATATGACCACAGCCATAGATCAGATCTTTAATCCTTCCTTCTGTGTGGCCCACAAAAACTGGTAAAACAATGTGGAGAACCATTAGAGATGCTGCTCTGTGGACAATTTGGGAAGAAAGAAATGCGAGGATATTCCAAGAGGAGAGAAATGTTCAGAATGTAAAGGATTGTATTTTGACCTGGGCAATCCACTGGCTGAGATCATTCGATTCCTTCAAATCATACTATTTTGATGACATGTGGAGGAACTGGAGGGCTGTGGCTAGCAGCAGTAACAGAAAGAACAGGGTACTAGATGTGTGGGTACCCCCTTCAGAAGACTGGACAAAGCTGAATTTTGATGGTAGCAGCCAAGGAAATCTGGGGCCTTCAGGGATTGGTGGGGTGCTGAGAGATAAAGATAGTAACATTCTAGCTTTGTTCTCAGGCTCTGTGGGTATTGGAGACTCTGTCAAAGCTGAGCTCCTAGCAGCAGTACAAGGCATTCAGGTTGTGGATCAGTTGGGAGTTCAGAATTTGATTATTGAAGGAGACTCCAAAGTTGTTGTGAATTGGCTAAAAAATCCAGATTCAGTGATCTGGTGCTACAGGGGTATTATGAGGAAAGCTAAATGGTTCTCAAGGAACATGAATGTCATTTTTCAGTGGGTGGGTGGAACAGCTAACACCAATAGCGGATGGGTTAGCTAAACAAGGGGTATCAAGGGAACAGTTATTCTGGGCAGCTTTGTAAATTTTTTGTTACTAGTCTGAGGTAGTACATTGTTGCTATTGTGGAGAGGTACCAGCTCGTGCCCCTCCTTTGGGAAGGCTGTATTGTAACATCCTATTGATTTTATTGAATAAAATTTTAATCATTTATCAAAAAAAATACCACCTATCATGTGGCTGCCAGGATGACACCCTTTCGTGCCTTACACGGTCAAGATCTTCCCACTCTATTACCCTATGAAAGGGGTTCATCTCCAATCACATCCTTGGAAGAATTTCTGATGCAGAGAGATGCTACTTTACAAGAGCTCAAACATAACCTGAACCGGGCACAACAGTGGATGAAGAACTCATATGATAAGTGTTGGAATGCTCGAGTCAGGGGTATTTTGGTCATTCTGGTGTATCTTCTTGAAAGTGAAAGGTCTATTGTATCTGAGTTTAAGTTATGTGTCCCATCTTCTATGAGGGACAAAATTGTCTTTCTTGTAACTTTAAGTTTTATGAATAAAATTCAAGTGGATCGGCTAGGAGAGTGATTTTTCATATTCTCTTTTCTAGTCTGGCCGAACACTCTTCTTCTCTCCTTCTTCTTCTTTCTCTTTTCTTTCTTCTTTCTTCTTCTCTACTTTGACCTAGAATCAACTAGGGTTTATTCACATGGTATCAGAGCAATAAGGTCTCGTGTTTTCTTGCTGCTGTCTTCTCCCTGGGTTCGCCGCCAACTTTACAATAGGCTTCATCATCCTACAGCTGACCTGATTGAAGACTCGATAAAGGGCTGAAAAGGAGTTGCCGTTTTGAGGACCTGGAGGTGAGAATGCCTCTGGCCGGTGCTGTGGTGGTCGTTGAAGTGGTATACTAGACCCTCTATTCAGTGTACGAAGAGGACTGGATGTATACAGGTATGGACACTGCTGTCGTGTGTTCAGAAATGGACTGTGAATACTAAATTTTTGTGCTTCAAAAGTTGGTTGTTGTGGTGCTGGGTAAAATTGATATACATATCAGTCATGTTCCTTTGTTTTCTTGCTCGCATGTGTGCTGAAAGAAGAGTAGTAGACTGCTGATGTCCATGACAGCAGTGGTGTGGTGATGGTTGTGTTGTGGTGGCTGACTTATCTATGATTCTAAATGCTTAAAAGTGAACCCCTAGACCTTGTGTGTAATCAGTTCTGCAGTATAAAGAACAAGTGTTCAATGAAATGACTGAGTAATTTCAGCTGTGGTGTGTTGATGGTAAATGGTTCTGCGGTGTGCAGTCCAAGTGTTTGATGTGTTGACTGAATGATTTCAGCTTTAGAGTATAGTGTGTAATGTGCAGTTGAAGAAGGTGGAGTTGGTGGTATCATAAGTGAGATAAGTCTTGTGAAGAGTGTGAGATTGTGGTGTATATTCAAAGGTGAAATAATTGAAATGGTTTCATCTGTAGATGGGAATGACAACAAAACCGGCATCATGCTTTCTCCAGATTATCTAAGTGTTCAAATGACATCCATCAAGTTGAATGGTGAGAACTATGTACCATGGGCAAAATCTGTGGAGGTGTTCTTGAAGGCCAAGAGGAAAGTAAAACATGTGAGGGAGGAGAAACCATCCTCTGATTCCCCTGGGTTCAGTAATTGGGAACAAGATGATGCATAGATAATGACATGGCTTTGGAACAGCATGGAACCAAGGATTAGTGTGAACTTCATGTTCCTAGATACAGCCAAAGAGATCTGGGATCATGCTAAAAAGTTGTACTCTAGACAAGACAACACAACTAGGGTATATTAGTTATACCAAGAGTACTTCAATTTGAAGCAAGGAAGTCAAAGCTTAGAAGAGTATTATGCAAGTTTGAGGAACATCCGCAATGAGCTAAATGTGTATCACCCTCTAACATCAGATGTCCAGACCCAACAACAGCAACGTGAACAACTTGATGTGACTAGGTTTCTTGTGGGCTTGAAGGCTAAGTATGAGCCTATCAGAGCACAGATATTGGGGGGATCAGCTCTCCCCTCACTTGAAGAAGTTTTTTGCCCGTCTTAAGAGGACATCCATTGAGCCGGTGGAACATTCTTCCTTCTCTGATAGATCTGGTTTGGTAGTGACTAAAGGGAGTGGCCGTGGAAGAAGAAGTGGTGGTGGAAGCAGTGGTCCTCCAAGCAACCGTGGTGGACACATGTTTAACCGGGCTAGTGGCCGAACTGAAGGCCGAGAGTCAGGGGGAGGCCGTGGAAAAGGAAGGAGTAATGCTTAGAGAAAATGTACACATTGTGGTTTAGAGGGGCACGCAGTTAATTTCTGCTATGATTTGCGTGGTCCACCCAACACTTGGGCTAACCATGCTACATCTAAGAGTAGTAGCACAATTACTGAAAGCCAGCAAACTGCCCCAACCCCCTCCACACCCGCTTGTGCTTCCGGGCAGGAAATGGTGAGTGTACCATGGGCAGTATATGAGCAGTTCCTTCAAACATCTCAGCAGAACACAACTACACTTGCCCATTCAGGTATGACTTGCTTAGCTTCCAAAGCCTCAACCAGGATCATTGATTCCGGAGCCTCGGACCATATGTTTGTGACTCTTGATGTATTTTCTTCCCTTTCTCGCTCCTCCACATCTCAGACAGTTAAACTTGTTAATGGTTCTACATCTCCTATTTGTGGTGTTGATGATGTTGATCTCTCCTCCTTGTCTTTAGCATCTATTTTATATGTTCCTAAGTTCCCTTTTAACCTTATGTCTGTTAGTAGATTAACCAAGTCCCTTAATTGTTTTGTAACCTTCTATCATTCTTCTTGTGTGTTTCAGGATCTCAAGACGGGGAAGAAGATTGGTGGAGGGCATGAAGCAGGTGGTTTGTATTACCTTGATGGTGGTGGCCCCCCAATGGCTTTTCAATCGTCTCTTACTCCTCTCCAATGGCACTGCGGACTTGGTCATCCCTCTCTCAAGACTTTGAAGCTGCTAGTTCCTTCCTTGAGTCATCTTTCATCATTAGATTGTGAGTCATGTCAGTTGGGAAAACATCATCGAGTCTCATTTAGTCCAAGAATTGATAGTCGTGTCTCAAGTCCTTTTGCTTTAGTTCATTCTGATGTATGGGGTCCAGTTAAAGTGGTGTCATACAATGAGTTTAAGTATTTTGTAATCTTTGTTGATGACTTTTCAATGATGACATGGATCTATCTTATGAAAGACCGTAGTGAATTGTTCTCTATTTTTCAGAAATTTCATGCTGAAATACGGACTCAATTTGGTGTTCATATGAAAACACTTCGCTCCGATAATGCCAAAGAATACATTTCCTCACCATTTCAGCAATACCTAGAACATCATGGAATAATTCATCAAATTTCTTGTGCCTACACCCCGCAACAAAACGGTGTAGCTGAACGGAAAAATAGACATCTTGAAACTGCTCGGTCCTTGATGATCAATATGCATGTTCCAAAGCATTTTTGGAGTGATGCTGTTCTTACATCCTGTTTTCTGATAAATCGGATGCCCATGTCAATCCTTGGAAGTCAATCCCCTTTCTCCGTGTTGTTTCCCACTTTGTCTCCTTTTCCTCTCACCCCAAGAGTCTTTGGTTGTGTTTGTTTTGTTCAACACTTGGGGCCTGGAGTAGACAAGCTAGATGCTCGAGCTACGAAGTGTATTTTTCTTGGCTACTCGAGGACTCGGAAAGGGTACAAGTGTTATAACCCAAAATTTCATAAATCGTTTGTGTGCTCCGATGTCACCTTCTTTGAATCAGTTCCATTTTTCTCAGATGTCGGGGTCTCTTCTCCCTCTATGGTTCCTCTTCCTATACCGGTTGTGGACCCTCTTCCTGTAGCTCCCATTCCTACTGCAAATGCACATCATATGCCTGTTACTATAGAGAGGCCGCCAGTTACTCAAGTGTATACCCACAGAAGTGCTTCGGATCTTGATCTCCCTATTGCCTTGACAACTATGCACCATAGGGTGTTTCATTATGTAGATCACTGCCTAGGCAAGGCCTTGACAATTATTGGAGAAAACTTCACGTCTCAATAATCTCTACTTAGATATTCAGACAAATGGACTATCTTTGAAGGTCATATTAGAAAGTCATAAGTGATAGTGGGGGTGATGGGGAGGGAGGAGAAATTTGCTAAACTCACTGTATATGTAGATTGGGACTTTGGGAATTTTATGCATTAAAGCTCAAAACGTTTGTCTAGAAATAAGATTTAGATGATCCATCACAGATATATTTCAGGTAAAATGATTGATCTTCATTCTATGTCAAGATTATAAAGGTTAAAATTTTCATAAGAAAAACTTCAAAATTTTAAAACAAGACAGAGTTTTCCCAATCAGATAATGGAAGTTCATATTTCAGTCAATCAGATAACAACAAATTCCAACTTACGCTTCAAGGTCTTAATCTCTTCCCATGTAAGGTTGAAGGTAAAAATTCCTGGGATTGGCTGAATCTGTCTTATGGTAGTGGAACGAGAGTTAAAATCTGTTTGAACAACATTTGTGCCATCCATAAGATTTATAGAGCCTAAACATATAGAAACCCCGTCCTGTGTCATTTGAACAGCACAGTCAATGACATCAGCACCATCATCAAAAGCTTGCTTATATGCAATATCTGTAGAACTAGGGTAGATTCCACTAGCCCCATTATGTGAGATAACAAGCGGTGCTGTAAGACAAACAAAATAGACAAATAAGTTGATAGTGATATCCTTTTGTCATGCTTTTGAAAGAAAGACCAACGAGTTTCAGAAAGAAGCCAATATAATACTGGCAACATACCTTTTCCAGAACTATTTGTGCTTAGGTGAGCAAAGCAATCTGCAGAAGTGGTGGGAAGCAATTAATATCCTGAAGAAAAGAGTTTGCTGAAACTGAACAAGTGATATGGATGAATTGGACAAATAGCAGAAGTTATCAATGTTAAATGATACACAGATAAAATGCAATTGTAAATTGTAATTAAGGATAGTTTTACTTATTCTTTATTCTTATACAATCAATCAGCATGTAATCCAGGGAGTGGGATCCATATTTTTACATACTCGAAGATTAGCTGTATTGCTGAATTCAGACAAATCAGTTTAGCCTTTTGATTGAGCTACCACCATAAGTCAAAGATGTAATGCCTTGAACCATTAGAAACTCCAAAGATATTGAAGTATAATAGCTTACTAGTAGAAACAAGTTCACTGTTAATCTATCTGCTGTCACAACCTCAAATGTCTATAACAAAACCTTTGATGCTTAGATTAAGATTTTTGTATTTTTCTTTTGGAGGAAGGTGTTACAAACGTTTACCAACATATACTTTTTTTTTATCACCACTTGGATCAGAATTTCTATTTGAATGGTTACAAAATTGTTGTGACACAACTCCCTCATGTTGAATTACTCATTGGGAAAAAAAAGGTTTCTCATAGTGAGTTTCCCCATTTTTGTTCTGACAATTGCAAACAATCTCTCCTATATCTCTCTTAGTTCTTGCAATGACAATAAAATGTACATAGAATTCCCATTCTTTTTAAATTGAAAAGACAAAGACATCTACTTTTTAATTCTATCACTGATGTGTCAATGTTTTCACTGGCTGGTTACAAGAAAGTGTTGTAACAGTCCATATGGGCTTCTAATTCAACCCACCTACGTGGTCCCATATCATTTTAAAAAAAGGATCTATATGGGCTTTCAGAATGTGCCCATTACTGGCCTTTCTTCTATTCAAAAGAAGAGCGTTATATAGCCAGCCTTCTTGGATGGGCTTAAATAGTCATTAACTATTAAATAATAGAAAGGCCTGCTTGGATCCTTAGATCAGCCCATTAATTGTATGCCACCTGGTGCATCTGAATAAAATACTTCCATCTTTACACTTGATCATCAAAAATTCTATTTAACAGTGTTGTACCTTGATTGGATTGACTCCTACAGTAAAAGATACACTTAGGTTCACAGGTGAGGCTCATTTTGTGAGGCATGTCTTTTGGTCAAAAAAAAAATTGATAAAATCTCATACAACATAATACACTCAATTAGACAATGAAGTTTTTATTATTTTGGGTAAGGCCCATTCAGGGTATCATATAGATGGTCTTCTTAATTACATCTCTACAACAATGAAGAGAAAATCCTTTGGTTTTAATTTAAAGAAACAAATAAAACTTTAGATATGTTAAGAAAGTATTCTTCTCTTTGAGAGGGTTATTGAACTGCCCACCTCTCTTAACCATAGAATATGTGGTCCTCAAGGGTCTCAAGTGAGTTCTTTTAGAGAGAGTAGTCCCTCATTTAGATAAGAGCTTGCATCTGCCGTGACCATGGTCAATGAATTAACCTTGAATATGATGTTTGAATAAGCAATTATTTTATTTTTTTATATGTAACTCTAAAATTATCTTTTTGAAACAGTAAGATAGAATACTTCATTAAAAAACAACCAAGATTACAAAGACTGCCCCTGTACAACGAGGGACAGTACAAGGATATACCCAGAATTAAAGCTTATACCAATAAAAAAATGCTGCTGATTTGGATGTGGAGGATTCATCAGGGTGTCAAGATGGAGGGGGGAAGGGATCAGGTGCTGATAGGTGGAAGAAAGGTCTCCAATTTATGTTGGTTGATTTGGAAGGATGTTGGTTGTAAGAGTAAAATGGGTTGGGCAATCAGCTTTGGCTGAGTGTCTAGCCAAGCAAGGGGTAGCCAGGGATCAATTGTATTCGGCACAGTTGTAGGTTGTTATTGCCTTGGAGAGTACGCAGCTCACACCTCTCCAAGAATACTTGTATCAGTTTTTTCTCATTAATTTAATATAAAGAATTACTTTACTTATCAAAAAAAGGGGGTTGTTGTTCTTAGGTTTTGGGAGTTTTTAGTTTTACAAAGGTGTTTTGATGGTTGTATATTTGTAGAGGTGTTTTTGAGGTGTTACCTTAACACCTCTTTGTATTCGTACTCAGTTCCTTTTTTATTTTAATAAAAATTTTCTTTTACTATTAAAAAAGAATGCTATTTCCAACATGCCCTGCATTTTGAATAGGTAATTTATTATATTGCACGTTGTATTTATGTTTTCTAGAGTTTAAACAATTTAGCCTTTTTTTTTATAAGCAACAAAGGGAACGTATTTATTAAACACCAGGCTGCAAGTACAGCCAGAAAAGTGTACAATGCTGGGACTCCCAAGAGGCCAACTGTTTGAACACTTTGACCCTTGAGTTTCAGTAGAGGAAGAAGAGAGAAGGAGAAAAGAAGAGAGAAGAGAAAAGAGAGAAGAGAGGAGAGAATATGAGAACCACGATCTGGTATAGGGAGAATAAATCCTCTCCCTAGCCGACCCAATCTTATATAGATATGATAAAAGTAAAATGACTGATATACCCCAACTTAAGTGTGGCGACAGTCACTTAAATTAAGACAAAACTGACAAAGCACAACTTAATAAGAATGTAAAAGACCATACCATTCCTGTTAAGTCGACTCTAACAAACCTAACCCTAAGTAACCACTAAACAGTTCTCTGTAATACACATTAACATCTTCTTTCAGTTCATTGACAATTGAGCTCTTACTGGTCACTAACCTTACCCAGGTAGAAAGTAGACTGCAATTCTCTTTGTTTGGTCAGCCTTGCCGGCTTGGAGGTCTCTTGTCATTGAAACACCATTAGTGATTCTATGTCTTGTTGGTTGACAGATTCACATTTGTTGTCAATTAATGTATTCACCTTCAGGGCCTCCATTCAAGTAAGTTTCTATATTCTGATTTCTGAAATTTGTTCTCAGTTCTCATGTCCCATTGTTGTCAATTCATCAGTTACACAGTCAAGGTTGTTTTGGTTGGGACTTGGGATTGGATTGAGAAGAGAACAATCAAATGAATACCAATTCGATTATTCAGGTAAGTTTTGTTCTTTTTTAACACAATTTTGATTTTTCTTCCACCGAAAATTGTTCAAACAGCCAACTGACCAATTAATGAAATCTTGCTTTTCCTCTTTAGTCTTTACTACTGGGAATTGGAATACTAAGTTCATTAGAAGGAAAACCTCAGGATGCCTTCTTTTTCTTTTTTTTTCTTTTTCTTCTCTTTTCTTTTCTTTTTTTTTTAATTAGGCAAATTTCAGTTGGTATGGAGGGCATCAGGGACATTGATAGACTTGTCCTTTCTTTCCATTTTTTCTATTATAAAGATGCTTTTAAATAACTGCAATTTCTGGGGCACAGAAACAGTAAGCATTATAGCTTCCCTTGCTCACTTTCAAGTTTCAACCTTTTTTATAGAACCAATCTGGTTTGCTTCCAATACCATTATTTTTTGAGAGAAAGGTAACTATCAATTTTCTGCCAACACCACTATCCATTGCATGATTATGTTGGTTATTATTTTCTTCCTCATTTACCTGCAAAAAAAAAATGAAAGTGATGGGAGTTTGGTGAGGGATTTTTATTAATAGAATTTTTTTAAAGAAATTGGAGGTTGAATACAAAGTGTTTTATATTCTGACTTCAGGAAACAAGAAGAAGATGACTTTGAGTTGGGTTAGGGTTGAGGAATTTTAGGTTTGGTTGGGTTAGGATTGAAAACAATGGGTTGAAGGTAGACTGGGTCAGGGTTAGCACTGGGGGTTTAACACCTCAGGTTGGGTTAGGGTTAGCCTCAACCAAACCTGGCTTGCACCCCTACTTACAAATAATGATATATGACACTAGTGCTAGTTACTACATTCTGTATCACATAGTTGCCACCATTCAACATGAATTTTTCTAACTGATGCACATTTTTAGCAGGAGTATTACTAGAAAAAAAATACTAGGTAAGATCTTACCTATGGCCTCTGATGGAGTAATAGGGAAGTCAGACAAGATGCCATCAACAGAGAATTTACCATTGTCGATGAATGAAAGACACTCCTTTATTGGATCATAACTGTAATTGTAGCTAAGAGGTACATCATTAGCAAAATCTGATGCAAAAACCTCAAGCCCTTCCCTATGAGCATTCAACACAACAGAGGTATGGGGTTGTAGATATAGATCAGTGTTCACAGGCCATATGTAATTCTTTGGAACAAGGATTGCAGAGGCAAACGTCTTGACAAAGGTAAGATTTTTCAATATTGAATCATAGGTCTGGTTAGTTGTAGGTTCAATATCATCAGCCCTTAGAAAGCGGAAGACCAGTTTCGTTGTGCTTTGCTTAAATCGTGCTGTAATACTCCTGAGAAAAGCTACTTCTGGTGATGAGATGTAACTAACAATTACACGTCTTGATACAGAAAGCACAAAGCTTCTCATACTCAAATTGTGCTGTGTAAAGAATGCATCATGCTGCAGAACAAATGTAAAAATAGAAACCAGGTTAATACACAGCATATACTTCAAGAATTTCTAACATTGAAATTTTCTTACATGTTACTTTTTATAAATACATCATACATGTATCATTTTGTAGAGTACAATGGCAGGACAGGATCCACATAGCTGATCCTCAATGTTTGTGATTAAGGCGGTGTTTGGAACCAATGCTGTTTACTGAGAGGCATTTTCTCAGAAAATGGTACCATTGCTGTTACTGCCACATAAGCATTTTTCAATGCCATGTCAGAATACTGTTGCGCGTTTTCTCAGACCACACCTTTCCTGATTTCCAAGGCATGGCCTGAGAAAACGTTTTTCGGAAAAATGCCTAACAAAACATCAGGTGTTTCAGAAAAAAAAATAATGGATTTCAGACGTGGTGCCGTTTTTCCGAAGAAACAGCATAGATGCCAAACACCTACCAAGAATGAGTTAGGTACAAGTAACTTTTTAATATATGGAACCTTGCTCCAATTCACTTTTAGAGAAAGGAGGGGAGGGGGGCTTCCCATCAACCCTTCAGAATTGGACTTTCAGAAAGGTTCATGAACAAATAAAAATGTCGTCATTTTAATGTAGTGTGAATGCTTCATTTTTGATACCTGTGTCATGTTTATTACATGGTTGTCAACTGTTCCAACTCTTGGCAAATGAGTTTCTCTTCACTCTTCAGTGCTTGGAGCAGTGTTACATGGACACTCCTAAATGGATAAAGAATCTATGCAAACACGTCTGATTACAACACTTAAAAGATTCATGAGGAACACTTCTTTCATGGTTTCCTCTTTCTCCTTCCTTGTCTGACAATAATAAACACCTATAACATGCTTATCAACAACAAGGATAAACTTCTAGATTTATGTACATGATGGCAGCATCCAAGATACAGATCTTTTTTGATAGTATATACTGATGTTGGGCATGTCCCTGATTCCATGGTTATTTATCTTGCCATGTCAGACTCCTATACATGCATTGGATGCTGACACCTACATCTTTGTTGATTCATGCAGTGTTGAGCACTATAAAAGGCCCTTTTCACCAATAATTGATTACATGCTGGATGATATGTATACTCGGTAAAAAAACTAATAATCTATATTTTTTTGTTGTTTTGCTTAGCTTGTTAGTTAGGATAAAACTAACAAACTTGGAAGTAGGAAAATATCATGGAAATGTACCCTATAAATTGCTGGACTTTTGGGGCATTTTTGTCAAAAACCACTGCCTAGGTGCCTAACTTCATCCTACTGCCTTGACAACTTGTTAAAATACAGTGTTTGTTCTCGGTTATTTTAGTCTTTTTCCCCCTCTTTTGGTTCTGTTTATTTGTCTCTAGCCTTAAGTCTCATAATCAGGGGTAATATTGTAATTCCTCCTTTCATTATGATTTAAACATATTGAGGCGGCAGCTCTCAAGAGAGAGAGAGAGAGAGGCTGAATAGCCCTATTCTGTTCATATTCTTCTTCTCTTCTTCCTCTCTGTTATCTCTTCCAGAACTCATTGCAGGTGTGTTTTTCTTCATTTATTTGATTAAACACAGGTCTGATAACATGGTATCAGAGCTTTGTTGATCGTCCAACTCGCCTACATCAGTGAAGGACGCCCAGGACTGAATTGGTTGAAGTTTTCAGCTCTTTAAAAGTGAAAGGGCAAGGAAAGACTGAAAAGGACTGATTGCCCAAGGGTTTAGGAGGCTTCAATGTCTCAAGTTGCATTGTTGGTTGGTTGGTTGATAGTGTATTAGGCTCCCTCTACTTGGCACTTGACAGTTCAAAGAGGGACTGTGAATGTGCAGGTTGGATGTTCGTTGTTTATGTTTGGTGGATTGGTCTTTGTGAAAGGTGAAGTTGGTTGACTCATAGAGGGGTTTCCAGTATTAAAGGGTTGTGGCTATGTTTTTTGATGCTTCCAGACCAATAGAGAAGTCGGTTGAGTGTTTTTATTGTCTCTGAAAGGTGTTCGACTTGGGAGAGTGTTGCAGAAATAATTTATTGTAACTGATGGCAGCTTCTGGTAGTGAAAACAGAACAAGTGTGATGGTGCAACCAGATTTCATGGCTGTACAGATGACGTCGGTTAAAATTAATGGTACAAATTATGTGCCATGGGAAAATCTGTTGAGGTGAATTTGACAGCTAGAGGAAAACTGAAGTAGATTAAAGAAAACAAACCGGACCCGGGGGTTACAGGGTATAACGATTGGATTCAGGAGAATGTGCAGATCATGACATGCCTTTGGAACAGTATGGAGCCTCATATTAGTGTGAACTTGATGTTCTTTGATACTGCGAAAGAAATTTGGGAACATGCCAAACAGTTGTATTCTGGACAAGATAATGTCACCAGAAAATATCAGTTGTACAAGGAATATTTTTAGTTGCAACAAGGTGATAAGAGTGTGGAGGAGTACTATGCTAGTTTAAAAAGTTTACGCAGTGAGTTGGATTCATACCAGCCCCTTTCGATTGATCTCAAAGTACAAAAACAACAGAGAGATCAGTTGGATGTGGCGAGATTTCTTTCTGGACTGAGAACTGAATTTTTGAACCGGTGCATGCCCAGATTCCAGGTAGCAATCAGAAGTTTTTTCCAGATTCAGAAGGGTTACAACCTCACATACATATAGTACTCTAGTATTAGAGAAGTCGGCTTTAGCTGCAATTAGAGGTGGTAGATGTAGCTCACGTGGTAAAAGCAGCTATCCCGGGGGGGTAACTTTAGAGGTAGCTCACATGGCATGAGAGGAGGTCGTGGTGGTGGCAGAGATGGTAACTTTAGAGGTCGTGGTGTTGGTGCTGGTAGTCAAGGAATGGTCAAAGAATGCAGCTACTGTGGAAGTGAAGGACATACCGTGAAATACTGTTATGATCTACATGGCCCACCATCTACTTGGGCCAATCTTCTGCTTTAGGAACTAGGAAAAAGAAGGAAATGGTCTCCATCACCCGAGAAGAGTATGATAAACTGTCTTTCCTCCTCTTTCCCCAGTAATACTACAACTCTTGCAAAATCAGGTACAACATGTCTTGTTTCCTCTTCTAAACCATGGATTATTGATTTTGGGGCTTCAGATCACATGATTGGGTCCTCAGATCTATTTACATCTTTATCCCCTCCCTCCACCGCCTAGTCGGTTACTTTAGATGATGGTACTACCTCTCTTGTTTCTAGTAACGGTTATGTAACTTTATATTCTGGTTTAACTTTGCTTCGGTGCTTTATGTTCCCATATTCCCATTTAGCCTTATGTCTGTTAGTAAGTTGACAAAGTCCTTAAACTGCTCCATCTCATTTTTTCCGTCCTATTGTATTTTTCAGGATCTCGAGACAGGGAAGACAATTGGTGGTGGGCATGAAGCCGGAGGATTGTATTATCTCGATTTAACTTTGCTTCGGTGCTTTATGTTCCCATATTCCCATTTAGCCTTATGTCTGTTAGTAAGTTGACAAAGTCCTTAAACTGCTCCATCTCATTTTTTCCGTCCTATTGTATTTATCAGGATCTCGAGACAGGGAAGACAATTGGTGGTGGGCATGAAGCCGGAGGATTGTATTATCTCAATGGTGGTGGATCACAAACAGCTCTTCATTCTTCTGATACACCGCTGCAATGGCACTTTCGGATGGGTCATCCATCTCTTCTAGCTCTCAAAGAGTCTTATTCCAGATATGGTGTTTATTCGTGAGTTACAGTGTGAAGTTTGACAGCTTAGTAAACATCACTGTGTCTCTTTTATTCCAAAGGAAATTACTAGAGTCTCGAGTCTTTTTGGACTGGTTCATTCAGATGTTCGGGGTCCTTGTCTAGTAGAGTCTTACAATGGTCTTAAGTATTTTGTGTCCTTTGTTGATGATTTTTCAAGGATGACTTGGATTTATTTAATGAAATCTCGTACTGAAGTGTTTGATATATTTCTATCCTTTTATACTGAAATTCAGAATCAGTTTGGTATCTTGATTAAATATTTTCATTCTAACAATGCAAAAGAATATTTTCAACAACCGTTTTGTATATTTTTTGAATCTCATGGCATTATACATCAATCATCCTACTCCACTACTCCACAACAAAATGGAGTGGCTGAGCGGAAGAATAGACATCTTCTTGATACTGCTCGGGCACTTTTAATTCAAATGTCGGTTCCAAAAAAATATTGGAGTGATGTTGTCCTCACCTCTTGCTTCCTTACTAATCAAATGCCATCTTTAGTATTACATGGTTCTTCTCCCTTCTTATTGTCTTTCCTTCTCAATCTTCGTTCCCTTTGCCTCTGTGTGTCTTTGGTTATGTCTGCTTTGTTCATCATCCAGGTCCCAGTTTGGATAAGTTGGATGCTCATGCTCTTAAATGTGTATTTTTGGGGTATTCTCGGACCCAAAAAGGGTATAAGTGCTACAGCCCTTCTCTTCGTCGCTCCTTTGTTCTTCCTGATGTGACCTTCTTTGAGAATATTCCCTTCTTTTCCTCAGCAAAGCCTATGCCTCTTGATAACTTATCCCCACCTCCTCTCCCCTTACCAATGGAGGAGGTGTTTGTTCCTACTCTGGTTGTTCCAGAGCCAATGCAACCACCAATCCATAGAGTGTATGCTCCCAGTCCCTATGGTATCGTGTTTCAGCCAACTCTAGCTTCGCCTCAGCCATCACCGGCTTCTCCGTCGATGGATCAGTCTCAGTTAGATCTTCCCATTGCCCTTCGTAAAGGTAAGCATGCTTGTACTGAACACCCTATATCTCGTTATGTTTTGTTTGATCATTTATCTCCATCCTATCGGAACTTTGTGTCCCTTCTCTCCTATGTGTTTGTTCCTAGATCTCTTCATGATGCCCTTCTCTCTCTAGAATGGAAGAGGGCAATGGATGAGGAACTTCAGGCTCTTCAATCTAATCATACTTGGGACCTCACTTCTCTTCCTCCAGTGAAGAAAGCAATTGGTTGTCGATGGGTGTACACTGTTAAACATCTTGTAGATGGTGTTGACTTGTTGGAAGAAACCGGTCTATTAGGGGCAAAACCAGTGGATACTCCCATAGACCCGAATGTGAAGATGTCTGATAGTGAGGGGAAGCCTCTAACTGATCCTAGATGATATAGGAGAGTAGTTGGGAAACTGATTTATTTAACCATCACAAGACCAGACATTTCCTTGGTATTGGATTATTGAGTTAGTTCATGCAAAACCCAAGGACAATCCATTGGGAAGGTATTGTTAGAGTTCTACGCTACTTAAAGGGTGCTCTAGGTCAAGGGTTGTTGTATAAGAAAGGGAGAGAATTCTCCTTGGAGGGATATACAGATGCTGATTGGGCAGGATCAGTTACTGACAGGAAATCAACAACTAGTTACTGTACGTTTTTGGTAGGCAATTTAATCACTTGGAAGAGCAGGAAGCAGAATGTGGTGATGAGAAGTAGTGTTGAGGCCAAGTATAGAGTCGTGGCTCACACTACATGCAAGTTGGTGTGGTTGAAACAACTGTTACAGGAGATGGGAATATCAGTCACAACTCCCATGAAGCTGTTTTGTGACAACCAGGCAGCAATTATTCATATTTCCTTCAATCCAGTGTATCATGAGAGAACCAAACACATAGAGGTGGATATAGAAGAGAACCAGATTCTGGGTGGAGCATTGATTGCTTATAATCTTCAAGATCTGCACGCAGCAAGACTCAGACTCGCAGGATTGAAGCCTGAAGATGTTCCTAGATGCATTAGTCTGCTCAGAGATGGTCTCTGGTTGAAGGTCTGGGTTCTGCTAGAAGTCAAAACGTCACTTTGAATGAAATGCTCTAAGGTAGAAGACAATGATTTTCTAGAGGTGTGGGTTACACGTGGAGGGGAAAGGACAGGCAAAGGTTCAAAGGTTATTGACCAAAGTTCAAAGGAATATGGTGAGATTGCACACAGGTCTGATGAGAAGAAAATGCTTAATAAAGTTTGTAATTCAAATTTATTTGAATTAGGTGCAAAATCTTATGCCGAGGCTATCATGGGCGGTGCCATGTCATCTAAAGCTTTGGGACCACATAACTTAAAGTCTACTAAGAGGTGGCCCAAACCGGTTCGAGTTCAAAGGATGGGACTGGATGTAGGGCCTGGTCAGGTTAGCAAAAGCAGATCACGTTAATAATCACATGACTCGAGGGAAAAGGCCTTTGAGCAGTTCGACAGGAGACAAGTTGCCTCGTCCATCATCGTCTTCCTCCATCCAGGGGACCCACCTGAAGCTCACATCTCATCCAAGTGAAGTTCCAAATGGAGATGAACCTCACAGTGCTGGTTAAGGGAAGGAAGAAAAATCAGAGGAGGAAGAATAGAGTCTACAAGAGAAAGGTCTTAGATCTTAACAGACCAAAGTTTAAAAGAAGTGGGACACTGATTAGAAGTGCTTTGGATGAAAGTAGAAAGAGTAAGGGAGAAATGTGGATCTGGGTGATCGCCAAGTATGATAAGAGTGGTAAGAAGAGTTTTATTGGTGAAGCAGGTGTGAATCTTGTGAGTTGCCCAAATTCTTCAGCGAATGAAGATTCTGATATCTGTCCTCTGGGTGGCAAAGGTGTCGAGGTATTTTGTGACTCTACTGAGACTGAGGTTACAGATGGGAATAGGTATGACTTTGGAAAGCCTGTTGGATTGACTTTGGAAGTGGATTTCTCTGCGGGTTTACAGAGGTTGGAAGGAGGGGAGGAGGTTGGGAAAGGATGTGCTTCTGCAGGTGATGAACATGAGAGATAAGGTGAAAATAAGGGGAAAGGGGAAACAGGTGATGGTGAAGACATAAGGTGTCAGGAGGAGATCTACAACGAGGACAGTTTTCACCTCGAGGAGATGAAGGCAAGAAGGCTGGGTGTTGATTTGGGCCAAAGGAGCAAGATTGATGAAAAGGAAGAGAACCAGATAAGCAAGGTGATTAACAAGAAATCACGTAGTTCAAAAAATCACAATGTAGTGCATGTGACAAAGACCTTCTCCAGGCTAAAACTTGGTCTGGCGGGGGCAGGACCTAGGAAAAACCACACACGGGTTTATAGGAGGAAAAGATTAAGAGGCAGTGGGACATCTGGCACTGACAATAGGGGACAATGGTGCAAAGCCCACCGGCCTCCCATTTAGGGAAGGAGCGACAAAAGAACAAATTGAGTGATGTTGACTTTGTTTCTGGTAAGAGCGAGACAATGCAAAATAATGATGGCACTAACACTAGGTCAGGGTGTGGGACTCTCCAGAATTTGGTGGATAGAGAGGTCGCAATTGGAAAGAGTCTGGGTTTGTATTTCTAGGGTGGTGAGGAGTTTGCTAGAAGGGCCTTTAAGGAGTTTGAAAGAGAAAAAGGGAAGAGAAGGTGAACAGAAAAGCTCATCGGGAAGGTGAGCACTGGAACGAAGATGATTCAAGTCAGGAGGATGAGTTCATGGAGGAAGATTGAGGTCTTGGTCATGGAGAAAGGAGGGATTAAGTTTCTATTCAGGGGTGGGGTTGGATGTATTTGCTCCATGGGGATTTTTTTGGTTGTTTCCTTGGCCTTTGCTTGAGATTGTTTTGAGAGAATCTTAAAGTTTTGTTAGTTGTTTGGTTCTTTGGGTTTTAGTATGGGACTCTTGAGATCTTTGTTGGGTTCTTTGGGTTTGCTTCCTCTTCGGGTGATGTCTTATCACCTTCCTATTGTATTCTATTTTCCTTTTTCTAATGAATTTTTATTTTTATTATTCAAAAAAAAAAAAGAAATAGAAAAGTAAGAAGAAGAGAGTTCAATCAGTTCTATCCTTTCTCCTATCCTAATCACTTTTATTAATCTAATCTTAAAAATCATAATTAGAAAGATGCCCTTAATGGGGCAGCCAGCTGATAACATAACATAAAAGAATGAAAAAAGAAAAAAAAAAAAAGTTTGCAGGTCCATATAGATAAGGCCTATTAACATAAACATAACAAATAAAAGAAAGTAAGGAATGAAAAAGGTACTAGGGCCCATAAGACCCAGTCTCTCTACACTCCCCCCTCAAGCCAAGCATAGATGTCAATCATGCCCAGCTTGTTTATATAGTGTTGCAGCTTCCCCTTTGGAATTCCCTAGTCAAGACATCAGCTAATTGTTCTTCAGAAGCAATAAATGGTAAGCAAACTTCCCTTGAAGCAACTTTCTCTTGAATGAAATGTATCTACTTCAATATGCTTTGTTTTGTCATGCTAAACAAAGTTATGAGCAATGTTGATAGCTGCTTGATTATCACAGTATAACATCATCAATTTCTCATAATCAATGCCCAACTCTTCCAGAAGATATCTAAACCACAATAACTTGAATCTACATTTCGAAAACCAGACCAAACCAGCCAGTCAAACCTATTGAATCATGACTCGGGACCATAACCGGTTCAATCACACCCCAAGAACCGTAATTGCTAAAAACCCAATGAAAACCGATCGACCATCAGGTTTAACTGGAAAACTAGTAAACTGGTCACGGTTTCATGAAACTGCCTAGGTCATTAAATAATCGAAATTTTAAAACATGTGTGACAAGACTTGAACCCATGGCCTCTTATTTTCATGTATTAAGTACCACTAGTCCACCTCTTTATTTGTGTTAATTAATGATTCTTTATTGTATATATTACTTTATTACACACGTATTTTAAAGAAAATGTAAATTAAGAGACTTGAACCCTAGCCATTTGCTTTAAAAATTAAAGAACACTAGTCCACCATATTCGAGTATAATAGAATTTGTAAAATATATTATATATAGTATTTATATAATTCATAGTATATATATATATATATCAATATGTGTCACATCACCACGATTTGACCTTCAGTTCAACCCCAAACTGATAGAATGGCCAATCTGAATGAGCAGCCAAAGATAGTAGAACTGGGTGTTGATTATGATAAGCCATTAATGTTATATTGTGATAATCAGGCCACCATCAACATTGCTCACAATCTGGTGCAACATGATAGGACTAAACATATTGAAGTTGACAGGCATTTTATCAAAGAAAGAGTGGCTTCTGGAGAAGTTTGTCTACCATTTATTACATCTGAAGAACAGTTAGCTGACATTCTTACCAAGGGAATCTCCAAGGCCAAACTTCAACATGACACTGGCAAGCTTGGCATGATTAACATCTATGCTCAGCTTGAGGGGGAGTGTAGAGAGAATGGGCCGAATGGCCTATAGGTTGCTTTTATTTGTTTATGTTCTTGTTTATGTTGTTAATGGACCTTCTAACTAATGGGCCTTTTCTATGTTATCCTTAATTAAGTTAATCGCCCAATTAAGGGCCTCTTTGTAAATATCAAAAGTTGTAAATTATGTTTAATGAAAAGGGATTAGGGAAGAGAGAATTCATTTGAAAGTCTTCTCTCCAAACCCTATTTGCCGCCAACTTCTTCTTCTTCTCTCCTTTTCTCTTTTTTGCTGATTTCTAACATCTTTTAACACCTTTTTAGTCAGTCCTTTATTTCTAAGGATTGTTTTTCTTCTATAAGAAAGGCTATAGAAAGGACTAGATTCTGCCAAAGTGACATCCATAGAGACAAGGCGAGTGCCACTAACTAGGTCATAATAGCAATATCCCTTCTGTGTGGAGGCATATCCCACAAACATACATTTACGAGCCTTAGGCCATACTTGTGCCTTTGCTAGCTAAGAATGTGAACATAGCAAATACATCCAAAGACCCAAAGAGGAAGAGAGAAAAGATCCTCATTAGGAAAGAGGATACTAAAAGGTGACTTGAAACCTAAAACCTGAGAAAGCACATGGTTTATCAAATAGGTGGCAAGTAGTAAGAACAACATTCCCCCAAATTTTCCCGAAACATGGGATGCAAAAAGAAGGCTTCAAGCAACTTCAATTACATGACGATTCTTCCTTTCCACCACTCCATTTTGATGAGGAGTGTAGGTACAGGAGCTCTAATGAATAGCCCTAAAGGTATCAAAATATGATGAAATGTTCTTTTCAAAATATTCCTTAGCATTGTCAGGCAAAATATTTTGATACAAACATTAAAGTGAGTAAGAAAAGTTCATGGACGCACTACACAATGATTGAAACTTCATCACAACAACACAGATTTAAATCTATGTAAATCTAGAGAAATCATCAACAAATAGAATGAAGTATTTGTAGCCACCCATGGCAAGTAAATGGTAAGGCCCTCGCACATCAAAGTGGACAATATGAAAAAGAGAAGTTGACCTTTATTACTTATAAGAATGTCTACAATGCTAAGGGTTGTCAATGGGTCAAATTAGACCCAATGGACCCAAACCGATTGGATCGGTTTTGGTTCCAACTGGAACCAATGGGTTAGTTCCGATTCCTAATATATTGTCCCGATTCTTATCGGGTCAGAACCAGTCCCGCCTAATCCCGAACCAATTCAGACCCGACTATCTATCTATCTATCTATATATATGTATTAAATGTATAATATATATTTAATATATAGAATATATTAAATTATATATATATATTAAATAAATTAATAATTATATATAATATTTTTAATAAATTTATTATAATTGGGTTCATCAGGTCGGACTCAGTTGTCCCAAGAACCGATTGGTCCGGTTTTGGGTCTAAAATTATTGACCTTATTGGGTCCAATTCGGTTTCATGTCCTTAATGATTCTTGTCGGGTCGATTCCGGTTCCACCTGGACCTGACCCAGGCTCAACCTGCAACTGTGATCACAAAGTGATTTATAAGTCTTCCATATTTTTCATGTTCTGCCTTTGCAGCTGCCAATTGCTCCATAGCTGATTTCTCATCACCATGCCCTTTCTCACCCTCAAGAATAGTAGCCATGTTTGCATTTCTAGTCTTCCCAATCTTCTTATTATTATTGTTATTCCAAAACGTTTTTGGTAGAGGATGTGAATGTAGTTTCCAACAAGTGTTACTGACATATCACTTCTTTCTTCTCATTAGTCCCCTTAGACTTCATCCCTGCATGTGCAAAATGTTCTAAAACTGGAGGTGGAGCCTTCAATTTTACTCACCACATGTTCTCTTCATTATTAATCATGGTATATGCCTGAGCAAGAGTCACTTCAACCTTTGCCAAAATATTTGATCTGGTTATATCAAATTCAGGGTTAAGTCCAATGAGAAACTCAAATACCATGTTCCTTTCTACCAGCTTTCTATAAGTCTCAACATCCTTAGTACCTTCCAATGCAACTACTTCATTACATTAATCTCCTACCATAGGGACTCTAACATAGAATAATATACAGCCACATATTTCTCCCCCTGTCTTAAATTATTCACATCATTCTTCAATTTATAGGCCCTGGCAACATTCAATTTTTGGGAATAAGTTTTTGTGACACTATCCCAAATCTCCTTGGTTAAATCAGACCACAAGTAATGCTAACTTATGTGGGGCTGCATGGAATTAACTAACCACCCAATAACTATATAATTCTCCTGCATCCATTTTTCATATGTGGGATTAGTTTCTTCTAGCTTCTTCTCATTGCTTGTTAAATACCCCAACTTGCCTTTGCTACAAACATGAATCAATATAGATTGTTCCCAAGCCAAGTAATTCCTTCCATCTAACTTAATTGTAGTTAAAGCATTAAACAAAGGTTCTACAAACCCTACTAAACCAACTCCGAACTCTAGGCTCTACTTTGTCTAGAGTCCAAATTGTTCCATCTGATCAAATGAAAATCAAACTATGGTATTACTAATCCAAATAGACTAACCCATAATCAACCCAACACTAGAATCACAAAAATCTAGAATTCCATCAAACCCTACAACTGGGAGAATAGGGAGAACTACAGCCACTCCAACCAGCGACTCCAGACACCTTACCATGAACTCAATCTCTTCTAGAAGGTAAATAACATCTGCCAAGCCTTGAACGCCAACCTAACTCAACCTCCTTAGCCCTTAACAGTGAATCTATCTGCCAAGTCTTGAGCACCAACCTAACTCAATCTCCTTGGCCCTTAACAGCGAATCTCTCTAGTCATCTAGGGTTTTGAGCAAGAGAAAAGATAGCAACTTCTTGGCATTCTAATAGCCAGATTCTAGATCTCCAAATAGGCAGCAACCAACTAAGAATAATAAGCAATCTAACTCTCCATATGCTCTTCCAATCGAAGGGTGTATGGGATTGAAGTGAAAGAAGAAAGAGGGAAAGGATTGCTTTGATACCAATATGTAAATCAACCCAAAAGAAAGAGGATGTTAATGAAAAGAAAAAGGGTCAACAAGCCTATATGGACAAGGCCCATTAACATAAACATAACAAATAAAATAAGGTACGAAATAAGAAAGGTACTAGGGCCCATTCGACCCAATCTCTCTACAAGTCCTTGGTAGCATGGCATGGACTGAGTTCTTTGGGCCTGGATTAGGATGAGAGCCTCGGTTCCTATCAGCTATGCTCTGATATAATGCTGTTTATTGCATGGACAAATTTAATCTATAAAATTAGAATATTCTAATTTGGCAAGATATAAGTATTGAAAACAATGCTTCACTTTAAAGGGATTAGAAATAAAACTGTGGTATCATCATATCAGATAGGACAATTGCTTCCATATCCATTTCCTTGAGTTCAAGAAATGGAAATTCCTAGCTGTTTCTTAAACCCATGTCCATATCAGGGCATCTTAGATTATGATTCAAAATTGTTTACCTGAATATTCAACCATAAGCCTGGAGGCTTCAACTGCTTTGCCACATCTTCAACAGTAAGAATCTTGAACATATTACCATCAAATTTATTTGCTCGGGAGTAAATTCCTTGAGTTACTGTTCAAGTGGAAAACAAACTGTCAGTAAAATCTATGATATCTCAGGCTACAGAAAGTAATCAGCCACACAAAAGATTCAGCAATTGGCCTAAGGAGCTCTTATAGGCATTAAACAGTTTTTTCGCTCATTAGTTTGTCAAGGCACTAATCTTTTTTTTGATAAATAAAATTTCATTAAAAGTTAATTATCGGTATAATAAAAACTGTTACAAGTATCCCAAAGGGAGGCGCGAGGTGCAGCCTCACCCTTTAAAAGAAAATAACCATCACAAGATTACAATTGGACCCAATACAACTGATCCCTAGTTACTCCTTGTTTGGCTAAGCAATCAGCAAATGAGTTAGCCTCCCTTACCACCCATTGTGTGACTAAATTCATATGTTGTGTCTCCCATTTGAATTTCTTCAATTCATTTCTGTAGCACCATATCACCGAATCTGAATCTCTAAGCCAACCCACCACCACCTTAGAGTCCCCCTCTATCACCAAGCACTCCACCCCTATTTCCCTTGCAATCTGTACACCTTGTAGGACTGCATACAGTTCTGCCCTTATAGAGTCTCCAATCCCCATCGGTCCGGAGTAGAGTGCTCTCAGATTCCCATCCTTGTCTCTGATAGTTCCTCCAATTCCAGAAAGTCCCGGATTTCCTTGACTACTCCCATCAAAATTCAGCTTCATGAATCCTTCCATGGGTGGTGTCCAAGTCAATCGTAGCTTAGTCCATACTTTTCTGCTTACTTCTCTCCTTCTCTTGGAAGATTCTGGCATTTCTTTCTTCCCACAATGTCCAAACCACTGCTGCTCTAGCACATCTCCACATCATCCTTCCCCTTTTTTTCGGCCAAGTAAATGTAGATAGATCGAACAGCAATTTAATCTCCATTGGCATATTCCACCAAGAATCCACCTCTCTGAACTATGAACTCTGAAGTTTGATACAGTCGCCGCTCGCCAGCGAGAAACAAGGCTAGAGATCTGGTCTGGTGTTGCCCAAACTCGGTGGTGTTTATCAAGGCACTAATCACCCCTTATAATGCTAAATGATATAACACCATAATGATCTAGTATGCTTTTCTGTAATAGCAATGTCAACATTCTGCAAAGAAGTTGGGCAGAAAGGTATGCATTACTATTCCTTGTACATTAGGGATTAGTTTTCAAGAATCTGTGGGTACCTTATGACAGCTTCAAGAACCTCCAACGGCAAAAACATATCAGACTCAAAATGTAAACTAATAAAAACATGGCAAAAGATCTAATTTGTGAAATAATTTACAAAAGGAAAAGTAGTATGATTTAGTCAGTTACAATTCTGAAAATCTCAGGAGTTTGATATCGGTGTCAAAATATATCATCCCAGATTTCTAAATTTATGCAGGAGAATATTAAATTTAAAAAACTTAAGAAGTTGCACTTACAGTAGACATTTGTCAAGTCATCTAGGGTAAAGTCCACAGAAAAGAATCCTTCCATGAGTTGCCCATTAACACGGTACATTTTAGTATCGTTGAAGACATATGATATGCTAGAAGAGTTCCCTAGATTGAGGTATGGAAAGCATATTCCATCTCCATCTTTTGTCAACTGCACATCACACCACAGGACCACATTGGGCAAACTAGTAATCAAGGCCAAAGCGTAGGCATGATAACTTGAATCCGGAAAAATCCCTGAAAAGCCACCCTTCGCTATGACTAAAGGTGCATTTCCTGCAAACAAAAGCCAACAGATAGGATCTGCTTCACATGATAGCTCTCCAAGAATACCAGAGAAAATAGCAATATGTCTACAAGAAAATTCTAGCTAACATTTGGATACTGGAAGCTGATGTACCAAATTCTTAATGGATAACCAAGAAGACAGTAACTTGATCAACAGCAAAAGATAAAAGGACATAAAAGCAAAATGGTTGAGGTGCAAATCTTCTTTGCAAGTATAAATGAACAGCACCACAATATGAAACACAAACTAAAGATGAAAATATGCTTCACAACTTCATATAAACATGTGGGTGAAACAATATTGTAATTTCTTTCAAGAAATTGTAAGATGATAGATGATTGTGTAGATCAATTCAAAGTATAAGCATAGCTCCTGTACAGTGAGCAGCTATACAGTTTACAAAAATAAAATGCCAAAATTAAAATGACTGATGATTCAAATTTGGGAAATCCTTGTGTACCACCTGGGGACAGGTAAAAAAACATACACTTTAGGTCCTTTGGGTCCACTAAGGAGAAAATATTGTGGCCCAGGGAAATGTCTTGGGTAGAGCCCAATGAGAAATTAAGAATAGCTGTTGGGCAATGGGTTCACTAAGCTATTGCCCAAGATGCATTAGGCGGGGCCCTATATGAACCCAAATTGGAAAGGCTAATGGGCTTCCACCCTTGCCACTTGGCTTTCAAGCATGCCAGCCCTATATGGTAAGGTTACACATGGTGTAATCACCTACCTTTTGGTGATGGGCAAAATGACAAAATCATCAACTGGAAATCTTCTCAAGCTAATATGACAGGCCCTAATTAAATGGTAATTGACATTTAATGGCGCTTAAGTGATAAAAAAGGAAATGACAGTTGACTGATTGATACAATGGAGAATCAACTAACCAGCTGAATGGTATTTCCTTTTATACGGGCCCCTCGTCCAATCATAAATACTGATCACATGGCCTAATTCACAGGGGACCAATTAGATCTTAGTAAGAAGGGCCCACTGCCATAGAAAGACATATCGATGATCAACAAAAAGTGACAAAGAGAATCACGTTAATAGCTGGAAGAGTTTTTTTTTTTCTTTCAATCCAATCTAGTGAGACCCATTTGATGGAAATTAACATGCACTAGTGCCTAATGAATGACCATATAAGCGGAAACTAAGGTTGGCTGACAGATCCATTGAAGATCATCCTAATAGACTACTGGAATATACTTTTATAACATTGAAATCAAAATTAAAATAGGGCGGGCTCTTAAAATAGAGACATCCACTATAAAATGGGAGGACAACAAAGGGGTCCTTCTCTGGGCTCGCTTTCTTTTGACAAAAAAGAAGAAGGGACGGCTACACCAAAATCAAGGTTGACAGCCCTCAAACTGCTATAACTAAAGCCTTTTATAATCAAAGATAAAGTCTTTCAACCCTCAAGTTGCTGCAGAAAATGTCTTTAGAGATCACTCCAAGGGAGCATCATCAATTTTCTCTAATTGAGTTGGTATTTCTCTCCTCTAACAACCAAATCTTTTTGCAATGAACCATCCTTAATGGAAAACTTCTCTATCCAAAATCAATGTTAACTCCAAGGGAGCTCATTTGTATGTTTCTCTCTTGAAATATCTCAAAGCAAGTATTTTTACAATATCGGGCCTCAAAGCTGTTGTGCAGGTTCTATTTCAAAGTGCAAGTGATCTAGGAAAAAGAATTTATTACATTCTTGGATCCTACGAACAACAAGAGAATTGGAGGGTGTTCTTTGTTGTAAAAGAAGAAAGAAAAGAGAGATTGTACCCCACCCATATTTTACAAAAATAATAAAAAAATCAAATTTATTTGAATTTGTCCTTATTTTTTGTGCTTCAAATTTATGCACAAAATTTGTGTCAACACCACCATCCAGGAATGTAGAGTTTCCATCGTCCTTTCAAACACCTTGTCCCTAGGGCTACTATGCCTTCAAATATTCTTTGATTCTTTTCGGTCCACATAGGCCAAACGACCACTGGTGGAATCATTTTGTATAGTATTCTCCACCTTTCATTTAGGCCCTTTAGTTGCCACCCAGCCGCTAATTCCCTTATAGCTTGGGAGGCACCATTTGACATTCAACATGTTGCAACAGTAGAGCACTTTACTGGCCACAAACTAGCCATGAATGAAGAGGTGGTCCACCGACTCTTAAGTTATGGTCAGAATACACATGCCATGGAGTGGATGCTCATATTGCAAGTGACTAGTTTATTTCTTGTTCGTCATTTTCCCAGCACCACAAGACAAATCAAGAATGCTACCATAGATGGAACTAGGGGCAACCATATCTTTTGCATGTCACCAGGTGTACCATTGCACTAGTCAGTTGCCTGTAGAACAATCTCACCAAGAACAGACTAGAGTTGTCCCACTTCCACACTCTAACATCCTCATTTCCTGGTTGTGGGAGGCATTCCTTTAGCTAATGCAAGAGCTCCACCAGGCTACCGTTTCTCCCTTTAGTTCATAGAGGTCCACCACCAGGGCCTCTCCACACTTCCACAGGTCAGTTCATTTATTATTACCAGCATCTGCATCGTCATCCATGGAATAATTAGTTATTTGAGTTTCAACTAAGTCATTGGCATCTGATTTTTGTGTACTTCTCTTTCTTTAATAACTAGCTTCATGTATATCTTTTTAAAGAAGCATAAACCAATTTCTTATATCGAGTTCTCCCAAAGTCAGAGTAGTGGATAAGCTAAATAGTCAAAACTAGAATATTCTAAGTTTCTTTTTTTTTTTGTATTTTAGATAAGAGAGCATTTTGATCGTTTTTACCTGTCCGTATGGATCTGACCCAAGAGTTTGGTTTGCCTAGTTATATTTTTGCTGTTATTAAAGTTTCATCTCATTGATTATGTAGTTTAGGTGTTATTGAGTTTTCTCATTTATGTAGAGGAACAAATAGAGTCTATTTGAGTTCTTACAGCTTATTGAGTAATTATCATCCCCCCCCCTAGATCTTCCTTATTTTTCATTCTACCAAATTTTATTACAAACTCTATTGAAACCCTATTTTCTGGAATTTTAGTTGTTTTTCTCATTAAAGGTGTTTTTGTCCTTTTGTTATGTTCATAAGGATTTCAAATTAAATTGCCCAATATGATTTATTATACTAAACATCTCAGCAAAGTCTCACTAAAAAATTTAGTCCACAGTCCCTATACTTGATTTTTTTTAATCTTGTAGTTTTCCATCGTCCTACGGAGAATTCACAATTCTCAGCAATTTGACCCAGAATCTGTGTAACCCTTCTTAACCCTTACCTTTCATCCTTAAACTCTCCTAGCCAATCATTATTCCACAGACCCATCCTTGGATCATTCTAGCCCTACATCAATTGGTAATAGAATAGCCTACCCTACAAGTTCGGAAGCATGTCCTGCAATGATGGTTGTAGCTGATGTGAGTTATCAAGTTGGTATTAGAGCTGTTGATCCTACATCACAGACATTCAACTTTCAAATATGTGAACCTATAGGAAAAAGGAGAGGGAAGCAAGTAAATTCTTGATAGGGAATATGGCTTTTTCAGATTCTTCAAATAACAACGTGCTACTGTACTCTAAAAGCAGAAACAACTTTCAAATATGTGAACCTACAGATTGACGCAAGTATTGGTATTTTATGGCATTTTTATTTTCTTGTTTGATTGCTTCATAACTCCTAACTGATATATGGAATTATGGATCACAATAAAGCACTTATTTATTGCAAATGAAAGGAAAAAAAAAAAACACTTCGATGTGAGAATGAAATAAATATAGGCCAGACATATGGCATACAATAACTGAAATAGTCTAAAATAGGATAATTTCTATGATGTCGGAAGGGTATAATTGGCTTTTCGTTTTCCCCGCTCCCACACCCGCCCAAGAAAAACCATAATACTGAAAACAAGCTATTTTCAAGGAAATATACGAGTACAAAAAGAAAAGTCATGCTCGTTTGTAGTCATGATCATCGATCTTTCATAACATAAGTTCCCCGCTTAAGCTTTTTCTCAGAAAAATCAAACCCAATAAAGCTTTTCTTAGAGAAAAAATCTGTACGTTTCTCATAGAAAATCCGCTCAAGAGACTTCCGCCTCATGAACCTTTTGTTTTATTTCAAACAAAGTTCAGAACAAAATTAAAATAACAACAATAAACATATTCATTCTAATTTTCCTCTTTTTTCATCTAACAAAATAATCCGTCATTTCCGCATAGAAAACCAACCAAAGAAACAGCAAAGGAAAGGAGAAGACAGGCAAGAAGGGACAAAAATTGCTCCTATAATTTATTCAGACAACAAAAGAACGCATGCAAAACCTCAGCATTCTACATTTCAAGAGCAAGTTATTATCGCAAGTAAAGAACTAAAACCGACAACAGAAAGCAGAGGTACAGGGAAGAGGAGAAGAAGAAGAGGAGGAAATACAAACCACTTAGCGTCTGCCACGGGCTGGTAATCTTCTCAGAAGAAGCTATGGATCTCCGAGCGACTACCAGAACTGCCAAGTGAAGAAGAAATAGAAGAAATAGAGAACGAGAGACCGGCATTGCAGGAAAACTGACCGGAGAGAATGCTGCAAAACTCTGAAAGTTCCAGTGAGTCCCGATCGGATTTACGAGGTCCTTTTCGGGAAATGAGAGAGATGTGGCTGGAGAGACAGAAGATGGAAATAGCTGTTTTTGTTGAGCTTCAGTCTCATACTAATCAGAAGGGGTGAGACCGTGAGAGACAGTAAGTCGTACTTTTCTCACGTTGGTTTTAATTATTTTGGGCAGGGCACTCTTGATTTTTTATTTTAACTTGATTAACCAAGGCACGGTTCCACAAACCCACGCCCGCGAATGCGAAATCGGATTTGGTCCCCACAGGACCGTCCTAACAGTTACTTGCAGCGGCATATTGATACAAAAAAATTGGGTAAATTGTTGAAAATCTCTTAAAGATTCATATCATTGTTGAAACCTCCTTTCAAGTTTACTAATTTCAATCACCTCCCCTGAGTTTTCATATACAGTTGCAAATAGATTCTGTATGACAGAATTTTCTAAAAAAGGGCATGAAAATGCTCAAATACCCATGCAATTACCATTGAAGCTGGTTTCTATCAAAAATAAATAATACAATTTTTATAAACAATAAAAACAAAGAGAATTTAAAGCTGCAGCCCTTTGAATGATTGATCTGTATGGGCAAATTTGAAAAATAAATCAATTTCATAAAAGAGATTGGAAGGGTTTGGGGTAGCAATTCATATGAAGAGAAAATTTGAAAAGTAAACATTTTTGTCAAAAGCAACTACATGGTTATTTTAGACATTTTGGTTCCTCTTTTTAGAAGATATTACCAATGGAGATCTATTTACAACTGTTAGAAAGTTCAGGGGAGGTGATTGCAATTATCAAACTCCAAGGAGGTTTTGGCAACAACTAGAAACTTCAGGAGAGGTTTCAGCAAATTACCTTAATATAGGTACAAAGATATTCCCAATGCACATCTACTGCCACTACATTGCAACACTCAAACAGGACACAGCTGCAATGAAAATGAATAAGCAAATTAGTCAATATCTTGTAGGAAGGCTAGACCTCCTCACAACTAGAAAAAATGTTCCCTTCCAACATGTTCTAATACAATCAGAGTCCCTAAGTCGCACACATGGTGGGTCCAAGTTTCATGTTGGTGCAATTTTTGTTTTGAGCATACCCCAACTCATTTTGTAGGGTCATTGCTCCATAGAATTTCACATATTCATTATTGAGTCCCAATCTCTTACATGGAGAACATCTTTGACTCTTACATGTTATTATGTATGAGAAGATGTAGATAGTGTTTTGTGGGTAGGAGATTCGCAGTCAGTCTTGCTTCCATCCTGCTCTATTAATAGTTACCACCCATAATTCCTCCAATCCAAATTTGCTTATCACAAACACAAATTTTACGAGCAAAATTTATAATAAATCAACCGGTATAGTGGTGACCAATCAAGTGATATTAATGAAAATGGAGGGAAGGGTTCTGATTAGTCAAAGCACTTTTGTTTGTCAACATATAATGTGAAAAAAATGATACAACGCTGTGATGGTGAGAGAAGAGGGTATAATGATGCGTTTTTTTTTTTTTTAATAAGAAATTTACACTTGCCCAAATCACGTCATTGTTGAAATTTGTGTCTGAGCGCATGGAAAATTGTTGTAACTTGTAAGAAATACGCGTTTCCGTAATAATCGGCAAGGATGGCTGGAGCAAAGCTCCCTACAATGGCTGTTCGCATCAGAGTTGACAGTCGTTTGTTTTTGAGTTGACTAATAAGCTGAAGCTCAAGTGGTTGAATTAAATGATTTTGATTATTAAAAGGGTAAAACACAAAAACATTTTGAAGTTTTTGACAATCATAAAAATCTCCTCTATAATTTCATTTTAGTAAAAATTTCTCCTTTATTTTTGATAAAATTAATAAATACCTCTCTTTAGTAAAAATTTACCCTTTCTAAATATTCTGTTCATCTTCTTCCCTGTTCGAACCCAGAAGCAAAGGCAGCGGCAGGTCAGTGAGAACATTCAAACAGTAATACAGGGATTGAAACCGTGTATTTTACTATTAATTAAACAAAGGTTAAGAATATTTTATTTTACTATTTTTTATAAGAAATTGAGAACAATTTTCTTGAGGAAGAGGACAGTTGTCAAGAACAGATTTTCTGAGTTTAATGAATAAATTCGTTTGGTACCCAAAAAAGAATTTCGAATCTCATGTAAATTTACAGAATGCACAGCAAGACTGTTTATTTATTTGTTGAATTTAAAATTCATAATATTCACGAACGCCCAAAACCTCTCGGCGACCTTTCAACAGCCCTATAAAGAAGTGGGATATTTCAGCATCTATGATTGGTTTTTATCGGCCCTCGCAGTCGTAGTATCTAATTATTCGACTTGATGTTAGGTCTCATTTTCAGTTTTGAAATGACTAGATTTTTGGCTTTCTCGAGTAGGGATGCAACTTTTATGAGAATTTAAAGTTTTATCTAAAGGATAGTTTGAATGCCAATAGGTTGGGAGGAAAACTTTTAAGTTATGGAAACCTAATGTCGCAACTAGGGGCAGAGCTAGGAAATTTTCATGAGGGGGACCAAAACCTAAGGTGGATTGGGGGGAGGGGGGAAACAAATATGGATGGTCATAGGGGGGGCCAACCCATTGGAGTGGAGAATGGGGGAGAGGGAAATTTACATGAAATAGTGGGGATTTTTGGGCCATAGGGGGGGCCATGGCTCCCCTGGGTCCCCCTAGCTCCGCCCCTGTCTCCACCACTACTCGGTGTTAGGGAGGGACAGAGCAATGTCTCAATTGTTTCATCACCCTCTATTGATGGAAGCTGCCAGAATGGCTTAGGATTGAAAGAGAGTAATTACATGGGATTATCTGACTGTTCTTCGGTGGACAGTTCTGCAATCTCTGGCTTAGCTAAAGAAAATAAAAGCAGTCTGAATCTGAAAGCCACAGAGCCTAAGACTTGGGCTTCTTGGATCTCAATCTCTTAAAAGGAATCTTGAACTGTGCCTTCTGGGCATTCGAAAGGTCGAAAGGTCACTGAGGGGTTCTGGGCGTTCATGAATATTATGAATTTTAAATTCAATAAATAAATAAACAGTCTTGATGTACATTTTATAAATTTACACGAGATTTGAAATTCTTTTTTGTGTACTTATTTAAATTCAATAAATAAGTGGAGCTTGGAGATGGCAAACTCCAAAGTGTTGAAGGAAAGGGTGTTGTTGCATTTTAAACTAAGCAAGGTAATTCTAAGCTCATCTCAGATGTTCTTTATGTTCCTAGTTTGACTCAAAATTTGCTTAGTGTTGGACAACTTATACAAAAAGGTTATGAGGTGCACTTTGACAACGATGAATGTGTAATAACTAATAAGAAGAAAAGTCAAATCATTGCTAGAGTAAAAATGGCTGCAAATAAAATATTTCCATTAACCATGTCCTAAGATGTGAACTATGAACTGAAGAGTGAGAAGTTGGATGAGTCTATGTTATGGCACTTGAGATATGGACACTTGAATTTCAGAAGTCTCTCTTTCTTAAATAACAAGAGTATGGTGATTGGACTTCTTCAAATTGATAGAGAACATAATGTGAAGGTTGCGTCTATGCGAAGCATCATAGGCTATCATTTTCAGAGAGATCATGGCATTTAAAGGCACCATTTGAGCTATTTCATGTTGACATTTTTGGTCCCATGAGGATACATTCCTTCAACAACAAAAGGTATTTTCTTCTCTTTGTTGATGATTTTACTAGAATGATGTGGGTATACTTCTTAGATGCAAAATCACAAGCATTGTCTACTTTTATTCAATTCAAAGTTTTAGTTGTGAAGCAAAATTATCATAAATTAAAAATTTTGAGGACTAATAAAGGAAAAGAGTTTACATTGAGAGAATTTGGGAAGTTTTGTGAAGAACAAGGCATCAAAAGAGAGTTGACAGTAAGACATACCCACAACAAAATGGGGTAACTGAAAGAAGAAATAGAACCATTGTAGAAATGGCACGAAGCATGATGCAAAGTAAAAATCTTCCAAAAAATTTCTGGGTTGAAGCAGTTCATACTGCTATATACATATTAAATTGCTCTCTCACCAAAGCTGTGTAAAATAAAACACTTTTTGAAGCATGGCACAAAAAGAAGCCTGTTTTTAACTCAATTAAAGTGTTTGTATGCATTGCTTATGCTCATATTTCCTCAAGGAAGAGAGAGAAATTTGATGGCAAAGGTGAGAAATGTATCTTCCTTGATTATAGTGATAAATCCAAATGTTACAAATTGCTAAATCCAACTACAATTGAGTTAGTAATTTCAAGAGATGTAATATTTGATGAAGAGGGGGAATGAAACTTTGAAGAAAATTTCCCATAAACAAAGAAATATTTTATAAAAGATGAAGAAGAAGTGATGCCCAATGACCATGAGCATGATACAACTACATCAAATGTAAGGTCAATAAACTCAAGAAAATCAAGCTCAACAAGTTTCATTCCAAGAATGGATCCCTCAAGTTCAAGAAACCAAGATCTATGGCAAGTCCGTCCAAGTTATGTAGATTCAGATACTCCACCAAGAAAGGTATGTTTCACTTCAAGAAATCTTTGATTCTTGTGATGTTGCATTTGTTGCATTAGAACTACAAAAATTTAAAGAAGCTTCAAAAGAAAAAGATTGGATAAAAGCTATGGATGAAGAAATTGAAATGATAGAGAAGAACAAGACATGGGAGTTGGTAAATAAACCCAAAGAAAAGAAGTGATTGGATTAAAATGCGTTTACAAAACAAAGTTCAATGAAGATGGGTCAATCCAAAAGCACAAAGCAATGTTAGTGGCTAAAGGCTATGCCCAATAGCCGGGGGTGGATTTCCATGAGACTTTTGCATCAGTTGCAAGAATGGAAACAATTTAGAATTGTGCTTGCACTTGTTGCTGAACTAAAACTGCACGTATTTTAATTTAATATGAAGTCGGCCTTCCTAAATGGAGATTTAGAAGAAGAAATTTATGTTGAACAACCATAAGGATATGTGATAGAAGGAAAGGAGGACAAGGTTTATAAACTTCGAAAAGCTTTGTATGGCCTAAAGCAAACACCTCGGGCATGGAATAGCAAGATTGATAAATATTTACATAAGAATGGATTTGAAAAAAGTCCAAATGAGCCATCACTCTATGTCAAGAAGGAAGGTATGCATGATTTTATTCTTGTTTGTCTTTATGTTGATGATTTGATTTATACAAGTAACAACACAAAATTGTTGAATGAATTCAAATTAGCAATGACCAAGGAATATTAGATGACTGATTTGGGGTTAATGAGATACTTTCTTGGAATTCAAGTGAAGCAAAAAAAAGAAAAGGTGAAATTTTTGTCCCAAGAGAAGTATATTAATGATTTGTTAAAAATGTTTCATATGTCAACATGTAAACCCCTAGTTACTTCTATGAATGTCAATGAAAAGTTGTCAAAGGAGGATGGAGCAGAATTGATAGATGCATTAATCTACAAAAGCCTTGTTGGTTCCTTGATTTATCTCACCAACACAAGGCCAGATATTGTTCTTGTTGTGAACATTGTTTCAAGATACATGAACAAGCCAAGTAAAGTTCATTTTGGGGCAGTAAAGAGAATACTCAGATATGTGAAAGGAACCAAGAACTTTGGGTTGAAATATGAAAGTGAAAATGATTGCAAGCTGGTTGGATTTTCAGACAGTGATTGGACTGGTTCCATAGATGACCGAAAATGCACAATTGGATATGTTTTCTCTTTGGGAAGTAAAATGATCTCTTGGTGTGAGCGTCGAAAAACAACTCACTTGCCACTTGGGCTGGAAATGGAGTTGCCACCCATCTGTTTAAGAAATGGAGGTGATGGGACCTTAGAGAGTGATTCTCGAAATGCTTTGTTTTGATAGTGACTCCAAAACCCAAGGCACCGGTCTAACCAGTCTAGATAAGACTCGGATGGGAGAGGGAAGGGGTTAGGCACCCCTTTCCTGGGTCCAAGAGGTGGGGCTCACATGAGGTCTCAAGCAATCAAACACAAAAAGGCAATTATGCAATCGACTAAGAACATGAAACAAATAAAGAACAAAACTCCACAAAATTCTCCACTAACTATTTATTTTTTTATGTTATCATGGAATCCTATTTGACTATTGGATTTTATCTTTTTATTATATTTTTTTTAATTTTTATCCTTTATTTATTTTATCCTTATCCTTTTATTTTTAGATTTTTTATTTTTATTTTTATCACCATTTCCCTTTTTTGTAGCTTAATCTCCCTACAAAAATATCCTACTTCTCAAGCTAAAAATGAGATTTATTGATCAAGTCCATTATTGCAAATCTTTCAACTTTTTTTTTATATTTTTTTCATTTCTTTTTATTTTTCTTTCCCCTCTTTCTTTTAAGGGATTTTATTTTCTATAATCGACATCCTCCCCTTTCATTTCCCTAGTTTATTTAATGTTTTTATATATATTTTTTATTTTTTGTTTTCCCTTTTTATTGAGTTAATTTGTGCTCCCGACCAATTACTCTCTTACTCTGTTCTATTAACACTTCATTCCCTACCATCCATTTTCTCTTGCACTCTAACCTGCATATTTCTCTCTTACCAATAACAAATGATTTCTCTCTTTATTTTAGTCTTAAGAGGGATAACCCGACAACCATTCAATCCTATCTTCAGAATAAAAACAAATACCGAAACTAATCATCAATGATGAAAGGAATAAAGCATATAATGCATACACCTTAAACAAGGCGAGATGACAGACACTAGCCGCTAGACCAACCGAAAGACTAGGACTGAGAACACTTTCTCTTCAATTTGAAGAGACTTAGAATTTTAACAATGAAATCAACAATAACATCACCAATTCATAACATACTTTCAATGAGAAAATAAGATTATCAATAAACTAAGAAGATACCGATTTCATATCTATGGATAGGCTGTTACAAGAAACATGAAGCTACAGAGAAAATAACAAAGCAATGCATGCACAACACGAAGATGAGCTATACGAAATTGAAAGGATGTCCAATATTTTGTAGGATTTAACTCGATAGTGGCTTTGGATTGGATGTCCACCTGAACTCAGTTGATGCTGCAAATGACAACTTGGCTAACTCTGTCTCTGTTATTTGTTTTCAGATAACGGCTAACTCTGGAAACAGGATGAGAGAATTGTGGAAAGATTGATCTAGATCGGGAGAGCAGTTCGGTATCACGAGGAAAACTCAAACCACCGCTGCCAATAACCGCATCGTGTCGGTGAAGAATAGGAAGTACCACTAGGTTTAAGGAATCAACACTGACGAGGAAGGCTGATGAGGAGTTTCAGAGTATTATGCGCCCTGGAAGATGATAGTGAACTGCTGGAATCCGGATGAAGATCATTGAGATTACTGCTGCCGCTACTCTGTTCTTCCACTGTGTGTTAAGGAAGGAAGGGAGTGAATGGTCGAAATGGATGACTTTGGTTGATTCGATAGGGGAATTAAGAGGAGAGGAAAAGGAAGTTAGAGGGATTAAGAGTGGGAGAAGGAGGCTGAAGATGGGGAAGGTTGGCGCCGCCGCTCCGCTTCTAGGTTTGAACGGAGAAGATGATGAATAGTGTCGAATAGTGGAGGTCTGGTTGTTTCGTGATTAAGGGCGAAGAGAAGGGACGGAAACAGTGAGAATGGCGGAATTAGAGAAAGAGGAAAAAGAAAAGATCGGAGGAGGGAGGAGGGGTGCACCGTTTTGTCGCCTCTCTTCTTCGTTCGAGTGGTGAAGAAGAGGAACAACACCTTTCCTGAATTAGAAACTTTAGGTTTAATTCATAGGTAGGGCTAATGGTAGTATTGTAATTTTGAGGACTTTAAGTAGTATTTTTGTAGTTTCAAAATTTTTGGGTTAAACCGGGTCTAGGGGTCGGATCGGGTCCTGGTTCAATGTTGGGTGGTTCCGGGTTATAAGGTGGAGGGCTAAGATGGGTCTAATGGTTGAGAAGGGTTTTGATGCGTGAGGGCTAGTGAGATTGGCCGAAATAGAATCTTTTTGGATGAAGAGGCAAAAAGGGTAGTTTTGAATGAAATTTCATGGGGTGGGATTTTTAGATATTCTGGAATGATTGGCGGGGTCAGATTGGCCCGACTGGGCCCAGATTGGGCAGATCTGGAAAGGGTTCAGTTTGGTTAATCAAGGGGCTTGAAATGGAATCTTTGTGTGATGAAGGAGAAAATAAAGGCAGTTTTGGGTGAAATTTTTCAGGGTAGGGTTTTTGGGTAGTTTGAGATGATTGGTACAATCAGATTGAGCCAACTGAGCCCGGATCGGGCAAACTTGTAATCTGGTCAATCTGAAACCTTGAAACGAAATCTTGGTATGATTAAGGATAAATGAAGGTGTTTTGGGATGGAGTTTCATATGTAGGGTTTTTTTGGTATTATGGGGTGATTGGAAAAGTTTTATTGGTTTAGATATGTTCGGATCAAGTGGATATGGGTTGTGGGTACGAGAATGGTCAAAATGGAATCTTTGTTTGATGGATGGGTGAACGAAGGAATCTTGAGTTCAAATTTCATGGATAAGTGTTTTGGGATGTCCTGGATCTTATGGTTGTGTCTAATCTAATGGTTGAGGTGTAAGTGAGGGTCAATAGCGGCCATCGGATAGGTATCAGGCAAGTTTAACGGTGGACCTAAGGGCTCTCAAGGTGAAACTTGGGTTTTTTTGTGTTTTGAAGAGGTCGGAAGGGTCTGATCGGGTGCTTGGGGTGAATTGGAGGCTCAGGTGGTGGATCAAGCAAAAATCAGGTGCTAACACTTGGTCATCTACGAAGCAAAATACTATGACACTTTTCAGTTGAAGCAGAATACATTTCAGCCATTAGTGCATCTTGCGAAGCAATTTGGCTTAGAAGACTTTTGAAAGATACTATTGCAATGACTAAAAATCCTGTTTTTCATGAAAGAAGAAAGAACATTGAGCTAAGACACCACTTCATCAGAGTGTCAACTGTGAAAGGAGAGATTGAATTGAAGTTCATCAAGACTAAAGATCAACTTGCTGATGTCTTCACCAGGCCCCTAGCTTCTGAAAAATTTCTGCATTTTAGATCTCTAATGAAAATTACAAATTAAGAGAGGGTGTTGAAAAGTAAGAGTGGTAATTTTGTAATTTTCTTTTATATTTTGTCTTTTGTATTAAGTGGGTTGCTTTGCGAGTTAGAAGCTAAGAGGTCTAGAATGTAAAAGTAAATCTCCTTTATATATCTTGTAATTTGAAACATTTTCTAACAGAGCTCAAGAAGCTAAGAACTTAGTAAAACCCAGAATTGTACGTTGGCTTTTCATCTTCTTCTCTTCATTCTATATTCCTTTTCTCTTCTACGGATTTTTTTTTTGTTCTTCCTTTGATTTTTACCACCACACTTCCGTTGCTCCAACAAAAGGAGAGTTAGTTATAGGAGATTCAGTTAAGCTAGACGGCATGCCTGATTTGGTGGGTTTACAACCGACAAATTTGGATGTATTCCCACCTTCCAACGAACAACTGCTGACCGGACTTGCAGAACCGGTAAACGTCTCAAGTAGAGCCTACAACTCCAATGTGTCCCAACTGGTACCATCGAATTAGCATTCATTTCCCCGATCAAGCACTGAAGCTCGAAGCATCAAAATGCCTAGCCCGAGTACTTTGATCTTCTGGTATTCTTACAATTCGGTGGATCGATCTCATCAGCCTATTCGTCTGAGCTGTCCTCTAGCAAGGAATTTGAAAATTTCATGCAATATCAATAATATAATTAGATTTGGATTTTAATTGGATCCAATGGAGTCAAATCTGAATCCAATCCGATTATTAATTAGACGCATATTGCAAAATCCGAATATGATCCGATTACATATACACATTATCCGAATCCAAGATAATAGGATCGGATGTCGAATTAGGCCTCGGATTTCAGGCCTACCTAAATCTCTTCTAACATTAAAAAAAAGCAACTTTAATAATGAGACTCCCACTAATGCAGGGTGTGAGAACCGAGAAGGGTATCTATCTATCTATCTATCTATCTATATATATTAAAACGAAGCGGTCAAGAAAATTTATCCTTTTTTTGAATTTTTTATTTTTTTATTCCATATAATTTTCAAAACAACCAATAAAATGGAATATCTTTAATTTTTAATTTATCTCCTATTTTTTTTGCTTTCATATACATATGTTGATAAAGAGATGAGGATACACATCTCATCCACTTTAGAGTTTTGTATTTTTATGCCACTATCAACCCACCTCTTCAATCGTCTAATGTCAACCCACTTCTTTAATCCTATTTTATCTCCTACTTTAATGGTCTAAAAGAGAATGAGTGTTTCTATTCACGACATTCTCTATTTTGAGAGAAAAAGGGGATGGAAAGACATTCTTGCTCGACAAGAACACCAAATCGGGCGTGACCAAGCAGACCAAGCAGACTAGGCGGAAAGCTAAATCCTGTGCTTGACAAGAACACCAAATCGGGCGTGGCCAGGTAGAAAGACATTGTTGCTAGACAAGAAAAAAGGAGAGAGTAGACCAGGCGTGATTAGGCAAAAGTAGACCAAGCAGAACAGGTGTGTTTTGATTTTGTATTCTGCGAACAGAGTATAGAGTATAGAGAGTAGACCAGGCGTGAGTCACAGTTTATTGACTTAAGCATCGGAGTGACCTTGCCGGGTTAGCCACCCTGGGTTCTCTGATTCGCTGTCTTGCAGATTCACCTAGCTCACTGCCCGATTGGAAGCCAGATCATCCTCCAATAGGGAGTAGTCAGATCGCGCTACATCAATTGGCGCCGTCTGTGGGAACACGATCAAAAAGCCTTCTTTATAGTCATTAACTTTCCTCTAAATCAATGACATCTTCCAAACACGCCGGACAGAGCAGCGAGATGAACGTCTCCAGGGGCAACCCCAACTTCCTTTAGTGTGCATCGACCAGTTCACCATCCCGCTTACTGCGACTGGGGTTCCAACGCTGACCATGCCACCAAACACCACACAGGTGAATGCCCCACTTCCCCCAGTGGTAGGCGCAACCTTTTCTGAGCCGTTTGTGGTTCCCCTCGGAGTTGGACAGTCACAGTTTGATGACCTGGTGCAGTGTGTGCAGGCCATCCAGGTCCAAATGCAGCAGGTTCAGCAATTCCAACAGTACCAGCAGTACATATTCTACCAGCAGTACCAGCAGCAGTTCCCCCATTGCCGCAGAGCCAGCAGCCGGTTCCACCTCGGCACCTAGGGGCCTAGCAGAATCAGAACAGACCTCGCGTGAACCAGAACATTTGATCTCCCCACCGAGGTGAAGAGACTTCCCAAGTTCCAGTTCCTCCCAGGAGTCAGGTCTCATCTCGCGGGAGGGGAGACAGTCAGGTTACTCCACCTACTTCGCAAGGGAACCTTGAAAACAGGTCCGGGGATACTCAACCTAACATGGCTAATCTTCCTCGGCGTTCACAGCAAGATGGGTCGCTCGCAGGTAATCTGTTCGGGGTTCTGGGTGCGAACTCAAGGCAAGGCCTCTCCGTCCATGATAGCCAGCCCCAGAATCCCACGAGAAACCAGGAGCTACCTTGCGGCAGAACAATACTAGAGCATACCGAGATTAGCAGCACCAATGCCGAGCCGATAAAGAAGCAGTTGAGGTGTCGCAAGGCACGCCGTACTTCAGCTAAGAATAGCCAGCCAGGGAGGCTGAACCAACAAGAAGGACAAGCTAAAGGTAAGGAGGAGGCGAGCTCAGTAGCTACAAAGGCTGCTCCTCCCCTACTTTCCGGGTCGTCTCCCATGTCTCCCATCGATTTTGGCGACCCCGATGCCCAAAGATTTCAAGATGCCTCCCCTGGACAAATATGATGGGTTTTTTTATCCTAATGATCATGTGGACTCCTTCCAGTCCCGGATGCACCTAGATGGGGCTGACGAGTCTTACATGTGCGTGGCTTTCTCCACCACTTTCAAAGGGGTAGTTCGGACATGGTACCAGAACCTTGTGCTGGGATCGATCAAGAGCTGGGTGCAGCTCGCAGAGTTGTTTACCTCGCATTTCATCACCAGCAAGAAGTGCCCGAGGTCGCAGGAGAGCCTCCTCAGTGTGGTTCAGAGAGAAGGGGAGTCGATTAGAAGCTACATCAAATGCTTCAACGACACCTGCCTGCAGATCCCCGACTTAGACCTGGCGGTAAGACTCACGACAGCCAAGAAAGGAATAACTCATAGAGAGTTCAAATGCCATGTGGTGGCCAATAAACCAAAAGACAACACAGAATTCCTCAAGCTAGCCGACCAGTTCATCGAAACCGAAGAGGAAATGAACCAGAAGACTGATAACCTAGCAGAAAAAAGAAAAAGAGACAGTGACAACACAAGTAATGACGGGCACAAAAGAAGAAAGAGTAAGTTCCCGAGCAGGGGAGGAAACAAGTCTGGGAGCCGATCTCCTTCGCGACCTCGCAAGTTAGGTCGGCGCTCCAGGACCCCACCTATTGAAAGGACGAACTATACACCTCTCATCGCTAAGCGAGGAGAAATCCTAATGGCCATCAATGATTCCTCCTTTGTCAAGTGGCCTCCTAGGTTGAGGAGAGATCCTGCAACAAGAAACCAAAACGTCTACTGTCATTTCCACAAAGACCACGGGCACAGTACGGAGAACTACAGAAACCTTCGCGATAAGATAAAGGAGCTCATCTGCCGTGGGTACTTGAAAAACTTTGTACAACGAGAAGAAAGAAGCCGGGCAGATTGGCAAGCAGACCGACAGGGGGACCAGAGAAGGAATGCCCTCGAGTTCAGCAACAGGCAGAACGAGCAGCCGCCACGGCAGTTGCCCAAGGAGAGACCGATCCGTGGGGTAATCAATATGATTACTGGCAGGTCCATCATCGCAAGGTGTACTTCAGCAGTTGGATGAACCTCAGTCTGCAAACTAGAAAATGAAGAGGAGAACCCGCCAAAGCGACCTCGACTTGAAGAGCCAATTTTCTTCACGGATGACGATGCGCACGGGATCCAGTATCCTCACGATGACGCTTTGGTGATAAAACTGAGGCTCAATGACTTCGAAGTCAAATGCATCCTGGTGGACTCAGGTAGCTCGGCAGACATATTGTTCAAGGACACCTTCGACAAGCTGCAGCTCCAAAAAAGCAACCTAAAACGGATAGATATTCCCTTGGTAGGCTTCAGCGGCGAGGAGGTCAGATCTCTCGGGCAAGTCTCAGTACCCATAGAGGTTGGCACGTGGCCGAATATCGTGAGGTTCGAGCACACGTTTCTGGTGGTCGCAACTCCCTCTCCTACAATGCCATAGTAGGTCAACCCATTACACACGCCCTACGTGCGGTAGTATCCACCTATTATCTGGCAATGAAATTCCCAACGAACTATGGGGTAGGAGTTGTGCGAGGTGATCAGCTCGAATCCCGCAAGTGCTACGTAGCCGCCCTCAGGGGGAAATCAAAGCTAGCGGCTGACATCGAGCTCGAGCGACCAACAGAGTATGCCGACGAGTGAGCTGCACCAACAGAGGAGACGATCCACATCCCGGTCTCAACCGATGACCCGCCAAAACTCTCTAGATCGGCGCTTCGATCGAGGAGCCACTTCGCTCTCAACTGGTAAGCTTCTTACTACAAAATTTAGATATATTTGCTTGGTTCGCGGCAGAGATGCTCGGAATAGATTCCAAGATTCTAACTCATAAGTTAAACACTGATCCCTTAGTCAGGCCAGTTAGACAAAAAAAGCGCAACCTCACCCCAGAACGCTGGAGGATAGTCGATGACGAGGTCGGGAAGCTCTTAGCGGCAGACTTCATTAGGGAAGTCCATTACCCAAGCCGGGTAGCTAACCCAATTCTGGTAAAAAAGGCTAACGGCAAGTGGCGCATGTGCGTCGATTACACCGACTTGAATAGAGCCTGCCCGAAAGACTACTTCCCGCTGCCCAAGATCGACTGCCTAGTGGACGCGACCTTAGGGCATGAGTTGTGGAGCTTCCTCGATGCCTATTCTGGTTACAACCGGATTAGGATGGACCCCACTGACGAAGAAAAAACTGCCTTTATCACTGAACTCGGGTTGTATTGCTACAAGGTCATGCCCTTTAGACTAAAAAGTGCTGGGGCAACCTTTCAAAGACTTGTAAACAAAATTTTTGAGCCGTTAATCGGCAATAAAGTCGAATGCTATGTTGGTGACATGGTCGTGAAGACCCAGTATTCAAATTTTTTTAGATGATTTGCAAAGTGTTTTTCAAATTTTATGAAAATATAATATGAAATTAAATCCCAACAAGTGTGTCTTCGGGGTCACCTCGGGTAAATTTTTAGGCTATATAGTCAACCGACGTGGCATCGAAGCAAACCCGGAAAAAATAAAGGCCATCTTAGATATGAGACCACCTCGCAAACTAAAAGAGGTTCAGAGGCTGAATGGCTGGATAGCCGCCCTGAGCCTTTTTATGTCTAAATCGGCAGATCGCTGCCTACCCTTTTTTAAATCCATAAAAAAGAGTGGAGACTTCGAGTAGATTACAGAGTGTTAGCTCGCCTTCGACGAGCTAAAAAGATACATAGCTAGCACCCCGGTTCTGACCCGATCCGAGGAAGGGAATTTATTAAAGCTGTACCTCTTCACGAGTGACGAGGTGGTCAGCTCGGTACTAATCAAAGAAGTAGATCGGGTCCAACGACCCATCTACTATGTTAGCAAAGTTTTGTAGGATGCAGAAACCAGATAGCCGGAGATCGAAAAACTAACGTACATGCTAATCATAGCAGCTCGCAAGCTTCGTCCACACTTCCAAGCCCACACCATCGTCGTCCTCACCAACAAGCCTCTGAGACAGATCCTGCTCAATCCCGAGGTGTCTAACAGATTGACGAAGTGGGCTATCTAACTAAGTGAGTACGACATCCGGTATGAACCTCGGGTAGCAATGAAAGCCCAAGCTTTGGCCGATTTTGTGGCAAAATGTACATTTAGTACCACAACTCCCGAGCTGACCGAGCTCGAACACACAATGGAAGCTTCAACTAGTGCGGCACCGGTCCCGGTCAGAACAGGTTCAACTTGGGACGAGGAGTCCTGGATTCACCACGTTGACGGCTCGTCCAACCAATAGGGAAGCAGTGCGGGAATAATTATGTACGGCCCGAGCGAGGTGAAGCTGGAATATGCACTCCGGTTTGGGTTCGCGACATCGAACAACGAAGCAGAGTATGAAGCATTGGTCGTCGGGCTCACCCTAGCAAGGGAAATGAAGGCAAAGCACCTCGTTATATGTAGCAACTCTCAGCTCGTAGTCAACCAAGTCAGTGGTGAGTATGAAGCCCACGACCCCACCATGACTGCTTACTTGGCCAAAGTTAGGGAGATCTTGCGCGGCTTCATTTCTTACTTCATCAGACAGATCTCGAGGTCCGAGAACGCTGAGGCTGACACCTTATCCCGATTAGCCTGCACAAGCAGTAACACCATGCGAACCGTGTATATAGAGGACTTACCTCGGCCTAACATTCTCGGGGGGGGCAGGAGAGGTCACTCCTGTAGCACAAGCAGAACCAACCTAGATCGGCTCACTCGTGAGTTACCTGCTTCACAGGACCCTCCCTGCAGAATGTAGTGCGACCCGGAGGGTAGAGCGCCAGTCGACTAAGTATGTCATTATAGACGGACAGTTGTACATAAGGTCCTTCACGCTCCCCTACTTGCGCTGCTTGCGACCCTTAGAGGCTGAGTACGTACTCCACGACACCCATGAAGGCTTGTGCGGCAGACATTTGGGGGGCAGGGCTCTCGCACAAAAGGCGTTACGGCAAGGCTATTACTGGCCCACGATGAAGGCAGACGCACTCGAGCTCGTCAAGAAGTGTGGCAAGTGTCAGAGGCACGTCAACATCCACCACCGACCTATTGCCGATCTAAAATACTTCACTAGCCCATGGCCCTTCACACAGTGGGGAATCGACATACTTGGCCCATTCCCACCGGCGATAGGACAGAGGAAGTTTCTGGTTGTAGGAGTAGATTTTACGAAGTGGGTGGAAGCTGAAACTCTAGCTACAATCACAGCCTACAACATACAAAATTTCTTGTGGAAGAACATAGTATGTTGCTTCGGGCTACCTCGGGTACTCATCTCCGACAACGGGAAGCAATTCGAGGATATCAAGTTTCAGAATTGGTGTGCCAAAATGGGAAATCAGCAAAATTTTACCTCGGTGGCACACCCCCAGGCGAACGGGGTTGAAAGCTCGCTTTGCTTGAGCCAAAGGATTGTGGGTAGATGAACTGCCTAGTGTACTCTGGGCCTACCGGACTACCATCAAGACTACCACAAGTGAGACTCCTTTTAACCTCACTTACGGCATAGAAGCGGTGATCCCAGTAGAAATCGAGGTGCCTACACTATGCTTGGAGGCCTATGACGAAAAGACGAATGATGACGAGCTCTGTACCAACCTAGACCTGGTGGAAGAAGTACGAGACCTGGCATACATCCGGACTACAGCTTGCCAACAGAGAGTAGCTCGGTACTATAACGTTCGGGTCAAAAAGTGACACTTCCGTGTCGGCGACCTGGTTCTTTGGAAGGTTATGGTACCTAAGCTCGGTGTCGGTAAGCTCGGATCGAATTAGGAAGGTCTGTACCAATTAAGATGAGTATACGGGGAAGGTACGCATGAGCTCAAGACTTTGGAAGGGAAGCAAGTACCTCGAGCGTGGAACATCGATAACCTAAGAAGATTTTACTTATGATCACCGAACTGGAGAGAGGACTGCGAGTCACTCCTAGAAGCCCAAAGGCCATGATGCCGAGCTGACATAAGACCTCAGCACTACGATAAGTCCCAGTCGCCTTTTCGGCATGGGCGTACAAGTCCAAGTTGCCTCTTCGGCATAGGTAGACAAGTCCTAGTTGCCTCTTCGGCATAGGCAGACAAGTGCTTGTCGCCTTTTCGGCATAGGCAAATCAGTTCTCATACCTAAGGCATAGACAAATTGGGTACAAACCCTACTATGTCTAGCCCACCTCGGCATATAACAACAGGTTAATCCCATTTGAAGTTAGGCCCGATGGCTTGGCACTGAGGGATAACTGACACCTAAGTGAGTAGCCTGTGTGCAGACAGGTCGGGTATATACCCTACAGTGTCCGCCCACCTCGGTGTACAATGATGCGAAGTTACCCCTACTCGAAATCCAACTCGTTAGCTCGACAGTTCGGGGTAACCAACACATTTTTTACTCCTATTTGGTTTTATTCGCCAGTTCGGGAGTTATTTACACAATTTCTTGCACAGAGATGGCCAAAATACTTGTATTTCATTGATGTAAACTTTTGAGTACAAAAAATAAATAAATAAATAAGAGAAACTTTCACTATGAATCAAACTTGGAGGCTTGGAGTATATGTCATAAAGGACCAAGAAGAGGCTTCTAGTCATTTCAGGGCTCCTCGTCCTTGATAGAGGCTTCGCCAGCACTGGTCTCCTCATCATCATCGAACAGGTCGCCGTCGCTTTCTGCTTCGGAGTCCAGATCTTGGGCAGCTTCGACGACCATCTCCTTTATGACCCACGAATTAGTTATGACACTGAGGTCAAGCTGGGGGAACTTACGTCATGTCAGCCACCTGCTAAGTTTAAAACCTTTATGGTAGCTCGCTGTCCCCACCTCGACCATCTCCCTCCGGTACTCCGCCGAATACTTGTACTCCTCGACGGCCTTGACCTTGGCCTCCTCCATCGCTTGAAGGAATATCTTAGTTTGCTCCTTCACGTGAGCCTTGAGGTTCTCCACCTCCCTCTTCAGTGTTGCCTCCCACTCTGCGAGCTCCCTCTTCAAAGCCGCCTCACGCTCTTCGAGCTCCTTCTTCTCAGACATTAGCAACGTGATCAACTCTTTCTTAGCCCGCACGTCCTTCTCGGACCTCAGTTATTGTTATTGCGGGCAAAGTTCAGCTCGGTGTGGGCCTTGCGGGAAGATTCCTCTGCTGCGAGGGCCCGCTTGAAGTTCACCTCGGACTGATAAGCCAAGGCGTGGATGGCGGAATTCACCTGCCAAGAGAAGAAAACAAGCGTTAGCATATAAAAAGCAAAGTACAAGACAGATCGAAGAATGTCCGAAAACTTACCACCATGCAGTGAGTGGCCACTCGGGCTCCGAGCTGAGCAACTGGCAATTCGGCTCAGCTAGCAACCTCCTCGGCATACACTGCGCCTTTTCTCTTGAGGAGGCCGTATTTCGGAGTCAGAATGCTCCAAGTTGCGTCGTCGCTACCTGAAGAAGCGGCAGCTACCGGGGCAGGCTCAAAAGACGTAGCCTCCTCGGGCACGCGAGGCGGGGAGAGCTTGTCTGATTCCTCCTCGACTAGGTCTATTACTGAAGGCTGCTTGGCGGCTGATGGCTGCTTGGGCTCTGGAACGGCAGCCAGCAGGGACTCAACACGAGCTCTTTTTGAAGCTCTCTTCTTCTTCCCCTTCTTCATACTCCTGAAGAGTTCATTCGCAGGGATGTCCACGATAGCTGCAACAAAAACGAACTGTCAGAAACAGTACCAAAATTAAACAAAGGAAATACAATAAACAACGACCTACCAGGACTCAGACCGGCCTGCCTTGTCTTCAGGTCCAACCTGACACCGGGGTCCTGGATGGCTGCCCTCCAAATGGTCGGGAAAGGCCACCCCTCAGTGTTGTAGACCACAAAGTAGCGTCTCTTCTAGCCAGGGACCTTGTTCGGGAGCTCGTGCAAGAGCTTGAAGCCAGGACGAGGTGACAGGTAATAAGTTCGCCTGTGCTCGGGAAGAACACATGATGAGTTCTTCTTGATGGAAAGAATAGAAGAAAAGATGTCGAGGTCGAGAGGAAGGTTGTAGTCGTGGAAAAGAGAAATGGTGCCTACGATGTTGCGGATGGAGTTTGGGTGCAACTGGTCTATGGTGATGTTGGACAACTTTATGACTTCAACTATAAGAGGATGAAGTGGAAGACGAAGACCAGCTACGAGTTGTTCCTCGAAGATCACGATCTCGTCATGACTGTGCTCCCAAGGGAAATTACCTAAAGGGATACCGTAGACGAGGTTGTTTGGAAGTCTGTACTGGTCTACTAGGGATAGGAGCCTGTCCGCCGTCATTGTCGATGGGCCAAAGTTATCTGGCAGCCAACCTCGATGCGAGGTTGAAGCCAGGTCACCAGAGGCCTCTTGCTCCCCCCAAAGTGAGTCCACCTCGGGAGGACTGTGGATCGCATCTTGACCCGAAGTAACCTCCTCGGTAGGACGAAGATCTACGGCCTGAGCTGAGGTACCCACCTCGGCTCTAGTGGATTCACCGCTCCCGTCTAAAAGGCTATCGAAACTAAAACTAGATAATGGAAAGATGCGGAATCGAAAAAGAGAGCTAGGGAAGACTCACCAAAAGAAAGACCGGAGAAAGGAAGACGACCTCGGAAAGACACCGAACTAAAGGACTCGAGCGCGACCTCAGATTGAAGATTAGCGGGCTTGTGGCAAAGAAAATGAGTCCCTTGCCCTTATTTATAGCCAGTGTGTCCGGGAATCAATGGTCGAGATCGTCACGATCCAATGACTCATAGGAAAACCGGTTGCACGACCCCCGAGGTTAAAATCGATTTAGCGCATGTTTTGACGTCCGCGGAGTTTATAAAACGGCGTGACGTCTGCACATACACCTAACACGACCTAGGTTATTCCTGGTTGAGCCGAGCGACCGAACTGGTCCGACCAATGATTCGCCTGTCAAACTGCCTAGACCTCGTGCCAAATCCACCTGGACTCGTCATGAACTCCTCGCACTGGGTTAAGACCCTTGGCTCGGGAGTGTGGGGCAATTAATGAAGGGTGATTTGGCCCGACCTAGCAAAAAGGGGACACGTGGACACAAACTGACTAAGAGATGACGGCTCAGTCTGGCAAGCCTAGTTCGCAACAATTGAGCTCGGGTATTCAATCACCTCGGCACAGGGTCATCTTGGCGCATAGTCACCTCGGCACTCAATCCAGTTCGGAACTAAAAGACTGAAGTATCAGCTCGGGGCTACCAACCTGGACCGTCATGTAATGATCCCGTAAGTCTCTGCAACAAACTCCGAACCTCACGGGATCACGCCGCATAACAACAAGCTTATCTTCTCCTCGCCCGGATTGGGTGGAATTGATAATCTTTATTAATTGATAACATTACTCCCCAATTAAAGTGGAAACGGATCCCATCAGGACGAAGATCCCGGAACTGATCCGCAGAACCCGCGAGGGCTCAGCTATATAAAGGCACCAACCCCAATGACACAAGGTACGCATGATTTTTCTACTCTCTTGCTCTAGCTCTCAAAGCTCTTCAACTCGCATCACAGTTTACTGACTTAAGCATCGAAGCGACCTCGCCGGGTTAGCCACCCCAGGTTCTCTGATTTGCTGTCTTGCAGATTCACCTAGCTCGCTGCCCGACTAGAAGCCAGATCATCCTCCAGCAGGGAGTAGTTAGATCGTGCTACATCAAAGTTCATTTCTTGGCCCAATTTACTTAAGTTTACTTATCAAATGTACTTTTTACTTGATAGTTAAAGAGTATCAATTACATTAAACACATCAGATTCGGAGTATCAAGAAATTTTTTCCTTTTCTTGAATTTTTTGTATTTTTATTCCATGTCATTTTTGAAACAACCAATGAGATGCACTTTCCCATTAATCTAAATAATCTCTTCTTCCATATTATCAATTTAAATGCTTTTAAAATATTTAATAATATGTAATAGCTTTAAATACATAAAATCAAATAACAAAAAGATTTAAATATTTTCTAGATTATTTAAATATTTAAATAACTAAATATTTGTCATAACTATATTTTAAATAGTTAAAATAACGAAATTATCTGATAAATAATTTTATATTTTTACAAAATATATCACAAAATTATGTACTAACAATTTAAATTATGTTTTTCTGGATCATTAGTTTAAGAAAAAAATTTAAACATTTTATAGATTATTTAAATATTTAAATAACTAGATATTTATCATAACTAAAATAAGGAAATTAGGTTATAAATTTAAAAAAAGAAAAAAATTATTATAACATGATATTGAAATTAAAAATAATTTAATATATTACAAAATTAATAATGAAATTATGTAATAATAGTATAAATTATGATTTTATGTATAATTAAATTCCATACATAACTAGTATTTTAAAATTTAAATATTTTGCATATTATTTAAGTATTTAAATAATTGGGTAATTGAAATAACAAAGTATTTAACATAACTAGATTTTAAATAGTTAAAATAAAGAAATTATGTAATAAATTTAAAAAATATCTGAAAAGTAGAAAAATAATTATAACATAATATTGAAATTAATAATTTAATATTTTACATAATATTATAAATAACTAATTTCACTTATGTCAAGTAATAATTCGAGAAAATAACTTTCAAAAAAATTAGTATTTATTAATAATGATTTTAAACTCTTAATCTATATTTATTATATAATAATATATACTAAAAATAATATTTATTGTATTTCAGTAATTATTTATTGTTTTTGTGATAAATGAATTTTCAATGATTATGTATAAATTTATTTTGTTTTGTTATTTAATATAAAACTTTCAACAATTATTGGAGATTAAACTACTATTAGTGAAAATTTTAAATTTAATTTATTGTATTTTTGTTATAACTTATTGGTTAATGTTTATTAGAGATTAAACTATTATTGGGATTATACTATTTATTGACTAAGTTAATATATTTTTAGTACTTATTGTATTTTTTCATTATCAATATATTTTCAATAATTGTGTGCTTTTGCTATAAATTTTCAATAAATAATGGAGATTAAACTTGTAGTCGTATGAGACTACTGACAGCCCAAGATGTAGTGTATAATCAACAGGAAATTAAGAGGATGAGAGGAGGAAGAGAAAAGAAGAGAAGAAGATTTCGAAGGAAGGATTTCATAAAAGAAGAGGATGCTTTATCTACCGCCCCCCTCTTTCTATTTATATTAATTCAGAAGTAAGGATAAGACTACTTACGTGGAAAAATTAAAATCCTAATAAAAGACAACAACTAAAGTCATAATAAAAGACTAAAAGACTAAAGTCCATAAAAGACTAAAGTCGTAATAAAAGACTAACAACTAATTGTGGACTAACACTTAAATAACTAGTAGTTGTATACGAGTACATTAGAAAGAGGTGGGGACCACATCAGTGGTTTCTACACTCCCCCTCAAGTTGGGAATTTCCCAACTTGTATAGATCTGCTTCTAACTTCTTCTTTGAAACTGCCTTGTTGAGAAGATCAGCAAGCTGCATGTTGGAGCTGATATATGGAAGATAAACTTTTTGAGATGCAACCCTTTCCCTAGTAAAATGTCGATCGACTTCAATGTGCTTAGTTCAGTCATGTTGTACCGATTTATGAGCTATATTAATAGCAGCCTGATTATCACAGTACAACATTAGAGGTTTCTCATAGATAATACCCAATTCATCAAATGGTGATTTCAACCATAGTATTTCAGTCACACCATTTGCCATGGACCGATATTCTGCTTCAACACTGGAACGAGAAACAACATTTTGTTTCTTACTCCTCCAAGAAACAAGGTTACCTCCTACAAAGGCACAATATCCAGAGGTAGACCTTTTATCATCAACACAACTGGCCCAATCTGTATCTGTGTAAACTTCTATGTTCATGTGATTATTATCCTTAAATAGTACACCTCTGCCTGGACACTTCTTTAAATATGCCAATATCCTCTCAATAACAAGTAGGTGGGTAGTTCTGGGAGAGTTCATATATTGACTAACAACACTAATTGCATAACTGATGTCTGGTCGTGTAAGACAAAGATATATTAGTTTACCAACTAATCTTTGGAACATATCTTTATCTTCAAGAGGCTATCCACCTTTTGCACTAATCTTGTGTTTCTATTCAATAGGTGTATCAACTGGCTTAACACCCATTTTCCCGTTTCTTCTAACAAATCAAAGACATACTTCCTTTGAGAAACAAAGATTCCATGCTTGGACCGAGCTACCTCAATACCCAAGAAATATCATAGCTCTCCCAGGTCCTTTACCTCAAATTCTTGATGGAGAAGTTTCTTAAGAGACTCAATTTCGTTGTTATCACTCCCTGTTACTATAATGTCATTTACATATACAACAAGTAGAGTCAAGGAAGTATCTATTTTCTTAATAAATAAAGTGTGATATGATTGAACATACACATAGCCAAACTTTTCAAAGGCTTGTTTGAATCTATCAAACCAAGCTCTAGGGGATTGTTTTAGTCCATACAAAGCTTTATTCAACCAACAGATCTTCTTACCTGTCTCTGTACTATAAAATCCAAGAGGTAGCTACATGTACACTTCTTCTTGCAAGTTTCCATTGAGGAAGGCATTTTTAACATCCATTTGTCACAAGGGCCAAGAGTAACTGGCTGCAAGAGATAATAACACTCTGATGGTGGTCATTTTTGCTAATGGTGCAAAAGTCTCGAAGTAATCTATACCATAAGTCTGAGTAAATCCCTTTCAATGAAACCATCAACATTATGTTTCACAGTAAACATCCATCTACATCCAACTGATTTCTTCCCTTTGGGTTGATCAACTATCTCCCAGGTATTGTTTCTCAGAAGGGCATCCATTTCTACCTTCATTGCATCTTTCCATTTAGGAATGGTCAGGGCTTCCTGTACTATTATGGGAATGAGAATATTAGAAATTGATGCAATAAAGGACTTATAAGAGGGAGACAGGTGATCATAGGACAAGAATTGTGAGATACAGTGGGTTGTGGATGAGGTGTAATGTGTTAGACAGTCTTTGTATGCCCTTAGCTTCAATCAGAATGATGTACTTTTGACGTTTATTGTAAATGAATAAAGTGCATATTTGATTCATGTTCTTGTGGTTTGTTTCTGTGTTATACCCTTAAATTGGACACTTAATGAGACACGTGTTAGTTTAGAATGTTCACAGTCGGTGGGTCGATCTGCGGAGACCTATCCTGATAAGGCTGACACTGATGTGCCGCCAAGTCGGTTAGGGTGGCCTGTCTCAGCCGCCAGGGTGAGACCCAAGGCACATGCAGTGTAGGATTAATTAAATCTTTGAACCAGACCAATTTTCCAGTATTTCCCTGGACCATGGAGATTAATGGGCAAAACTGGAAAGTTACACTTGACCCCTAGACTCGATTATGATACTGCACTAGGTATCGGATTGGGTTGTCTTTGATATGCCAATCAGTGAGATCCTTAGCGGGGGTCAAAACCTGGGTATGTTGGGATAGTCTGAGAATTCATCTGAGTGGGTGATCATAGTGACAGGATCAGCCCCTTTGTCAGACAAATGTATTGATCGGGGATGCACTCTCTCTAATGGAAACCAAGACTGCCGGCAAACGATTTCAATCGTTGAGATTTGTTTTGCAAAATATATTTTATATGAGATATAAAAGTATATATATTACGGTTTCTAAAATGTTTGCAAAATGTTTTAATTCCCGGGATCCATATAAGCAGAGGGTGCAACACTGTTCCTTGCAGCCGAGGGAGAGGTCCTCTCTTGTCGGGCAGTGTTTGATCATTATGGGCTGAGAGGTTAAGTGTAAGGCCACTGAGGGTAATACCTGATGGGCTAATCTTTCATCTTCCCATAGTCCCTGTGTTTTTATAAGGTGGCTTGGCCCAGTGACCACTTAATGTAAGTGTTGGGCCCAATGGAAGCCCATGCGATGGGTTTCAGGTGGTGTACTGTCCACAACAGTGTATTCAGCCAGACCTTGTAACAAAGACTGGGCCAAACCCATGTGGCTGATGTGTAGATCAATGCTTGGGTCCCACGCCATACAAAGAAGCCCAACTGGGCTGTAATTTGGAAGCAGTTTGAGCACATAGACTTATTGGGCTTAAAGCCCATTTCGATCTGGGCTTTTAATTGGTTAAATAAAGGGGGTGGATCTGGGATTAAATCAGCAAATAGGATAGAGTCCTACCCTATCCACTCAGAGAGACCAGATCTGAATTCAGATATGGAAACCTCCTGATAAGATCAGGAGAAATCTGATCTAATCTGCAGATAAGATAAGGGTCTTATCCTTATCACTTAAAGAGAGTCCAAATTCAGATAATGATTTGAATTAGGAAACTCCTTATAGGATCAGGAGCTGATCTCTTTTAAGCCTATAAAAGCAGGAGGGGGCGAACCATCAAATCATCCTAAACATTCCAGAGATATCAGATTTCGAATTACAGAGAGAAGAATACAAAGTGTGATTGCGCCTTCTCCCTGTGATCCCTTCCTGCCGCCACCATACTGCCAGTTCGTTTCCAACCTTGTAGGAGTGGTCAAGATTGGATCTTGACATCAGTCTTTGCTGAAAGGCTGATAGGAAGTTGTTCTCACTCCTCCATCAACTGTGTCATCTTCAGTGGGAGCAGTCTTTGGTGATTTTCTTTGGGCGCGAACACCTCCATTGAAAGATACTATTTCTCTGTATCAAGTATATCCCTCTCCTACTATTTCGTTTCAAATCTGGTTCGGTTTATGGTTCAAGATTGATCATTGAAAAATATAATTTTTCTAAAATAGGGAATACAATTCCCAGTTGAAGCGAGAGAAATTTTTTGAAATTTGTCCACCCTATTCCGCAACTTTTGGGCATCCATGTGATGGATTTGACATCCCTTCATAATGACGTTTGCCTTTACGGACTGCAATGGGAAGGTCAAGGTCATTCAATGGAAGTGAGGGCTCAGAAGATGGAGAAGGCTCAACATTAGAAGGCTCATTTGTAATGGGAGTTGGAAGAGATGTAGTACATGGATCTAGATCTTCATAATGAATTGGGGCTGGCCTGGACTACTGATGACCGAAATCAACCTGCCTCCATCGTCTCTGATAAACTCTCAAATCCCGACATTTTTGACAACCCTCCCCATTATACCCCTCTTCACTCAATGGAACAGGTAAAGGGACTTCTGATGTGTTAACCCCAACCGTACTACTCTCCCCCCGAGAAGAAACCCTAGAGTAATAAGGTACATCCTCAAAGAAAGTAACATCCATGGATACAAATATCTTTCCTGAAGCAGGTTCGTAGCAGTAGTATCCCTTTTGAGTTTGTGCATAACCAAGGAAAATACATTTTGAGGCTTTAAGGTCAAATTTGGAATAACGAGGGCCAAGAGTTTGCACGAAGCAGGTACAACCAAAGGTTTTAAGGGGGTCAGAAAACAACTCTTTATCAGGATATAGAAGAGTGAATGGGGGTTTCATGTCAAGAACCCGTGAAGGAATTCGGTTGATGAGATACACAACTATGAGAATGGCATCTCCCTAGAAATATATAGGCACATTGGAGTTGAATATGATACTTCTAGCTACTTTCAATATGTGCCTATTCTTTCTCTCAGCCACCCCATTCTATTGAGGGGTATGAGGGCGGGTACTCTAATGGATGATCCCATGGTCAAGAAAGTAAGAGGCTAGTGATGTTTTAAAATACTTTCACACATTATCGGATCTAAAAATTTTGATTTTTACCCCAAACTGGGTTAAAATCATCTGATGAAAGGTCTGGGTTAGGGTAGGGACCTCATCCCAAGAACACATCAAGTAGACCCAAGAAAACTGGGTGTAGTCATCAATAAACAGCAAGAAGTATCTGTATCCCCCCATAGCAGTGATGTGATATGGTCCCCAAACATCGGTATGCACAATGTCAAAAGGAACACTACTTCTCTTATTACTTAATGAATAGGTTGTTCTACAATGCTCTGCAAGCTCACAACTTTCACACTTTAAACTGGACATCTGGATAGATTCAAATAAACTAGGAAACAAGCTTTTCAAAGACCTAAAGAATAAATGACCCAATCGGTTATGCCAAAGCATGACTTGACCAATAGACTGAGAAACAAAAGACCCTCTAACTTCACTACCATCCCATTGTGAACTTCCTCCAAGAAGATAGATTCCATTTGTCTCACGGCCAGTTCGGATCACCTTCCTTGTCTCCAAGTCCTGGAAAACACATTGATCAGGAAAAAAAGGTTATCGAGCAATTCTGGTTTTTAGTAATGCTGCTAACTGAAAGTAAATTGGTGCTAAGTTTAGGAACATGCAGAACAAAAGACAGGGAAATGGCACTAGACAACTTGATGTCTCCCATGCCAGAAATGGGAACATGTGATCCATTAGCAATGGACACCTTGTCTTTACCAGAGGATAAGTGATAGGTAGTAAATAGTGAAGGCAAACCAGTCATATGATCAGATGCACCTGAGTCTATTACCCAATAATGTTCAGTGTTATCTGAAGCTAAAGCATGATAAGATGAGGCATGTGTACCTGAATGAGCAAATGCTGAGGTGGGAGGAGCTGATGTTGTGATTGGCTGAGATGATGATGTTGAATTACTGACCTCCTTTTCCAACTGAGTCAAGGCAGCTCGGACAACAGCTAGAGTGTCTAGTGGTGCTGCTCTTGTGCCTGATGAGGTTGCACAATCAGTAGTAACAGCTGTATTAGCATTCCCCTTTTTGTTCTTAAGTTTTGCGGGAACTAGATGAGGATGTAGCTTCCAACAGGTTTCCTTGGTGTGCTTAGGTTTTTGCAATGTTCACATATTAGGTCCTTCTTGTCTTCCTTCTTCATATCTCTCTCCTTATCCCCCCAAACTTGGGTTTAGTTGCTGCCAAGGCTGATTCAAGTGGCGAATGCTGTAACATAACTTTCCTTCTACTTTCTTCACTGTGCACTAGAGAGTAAGCTTGTGATAGAGTCACACTGTCTCTTGTTAGAAGCTGTTGTCTCAGAATGTCATACTCAGAATTCAGACCTGCTAGAAAATCAAATATTCTATTAGTTTCAACCTATTTTTTGTAGGTCTGTGCATCATTCTGGCTTTCCCACTCAATTGTTTCTAAGTGATCAATCTCATGTCATAAGGATTTCAAGGTGGAAAAATAAACCGAGACTGACTTCTCTCCTTGCTTAAGGTTATTCACCTTACATTTTAGCTTATAGGCGCTAGCAACATTGAGGGGCTGGGAGTAGGTTTCTTTCATGATATCCCAAATTTCTTTAACTGTTTTTGCCCATAAATAAGTTCGGCTGATATGTGGTTGCATGGAGTTACACAACCATGTCATAACCAAATAGTTCTCCTGAACCCATTTGGTATATATTTGGTCCTCCTTGGCTGGTTCCTTGACATCTCCCAATAAATAACTTAGCTTTCCTCTACCCCCAATAGCCATCATGGCTGATTGGGCCCACTATAGGTAGTTTGACCCATAAAATTTTACAGTGGTAATTTGAAAACTGTTCTCAGGTATGCTACTTGCACAACCAGCCCCTAAATAGTGTTTCCCTTGGCTCTTAAACTCCATTCTTTGTCAAGAAAAGATTAACAAATGCCTTTTGTATCACTGGGACTGGGTAATTACACCCAAAATTTGCTATTAGCCGAACCTACTTTATCCTTCTAGGTCCGCAATCCACCTCAAAAATATAACATTCCAAGTACAAATTGGAGTGCAGGGCTGAGAGTGCAAGGATGAAACTAACTACAGCCCTAGAATTGGCGATAGTCAAGAAACTAGAATCTTGAACCTAGAATCAGTCAAAGATCAAGAGCCAAGAACACAACTAGTTCAGCCGCACCTCTTAAAGTAACCAAAAAACTATTCTTTACTGTATCAAGAACAGTTAAGGAGGAAAACACTTTCAGTCGAACCTTCGAAATAACCATAAAAGGTAATCCTTTTAATAGAAAAGATTGACTTACTTCAACAAAACTCTGGTCGCAACCTTCAAAGATAAGTCTGAACCCTAATCTTGATGCTTCACCAACAATCTCCAAGACTTAGCCGATTATCCCTTTTGCTGGAAATTTTCCAACCCTAGGAAATTCTTATGCAGCCGGCCATGTCAGACTATCATAAGATTTCCTAGGTTGGCTCTGATACCATGTAGTCGTATGAGACTACTGACAGCCCAAGCTGTAGTGTATAATCAACAGGAAATTAAGAGGATGAGAGGAGGAAGAGAAACGAAGAGAAGAAGATTTCGAAGGAAGGATTTTAGAAAAGAAGGTGATGCTTAATCTGCCGCCCCCTCTTTCTATTTATATTAATTCTAAAGTAAGGATAAGACTGCTTACATGGAAAAATTAAAATCCTAATAAAAGACAACAATTAAAGTCATAATAAAAGACTAAAAGACTAAAGTCCTAATAAAAGACTAACAACTAATTGTGGACTGACACTTAACTAACTAGTAGTTGTATAGGAGTACAATAGAAAGAGGTGGGGACCACATCAGTGGTTTCTACAAAACTATTGTTATGTATTAGAGATGAGCCTATTAATTTAGCTAAAAATATGAGTGTTCATGAGTTGGTTCGGCTCGGTCGTAGGCTATTTGGCCAACCAAATTAACTTGGTCAGGTTGGGGAGTTGGTCAACTGAAACCGACCCACTCAAGTTGTATTGGTTTGGGTCGTTTTTTGGTTTGGTCAGTCGGTTCAAAAGACTTAAACTTAAAAATTAAATTAAATTTTAAAAATTATAGAGCAATTATTAAAAATTAGATTTATGATATAAAACATTTTAGACTAAGAAATATGGAAAATTTCCCACTTTTCCATATTAAAAATTATATTTAAAATATAAAATATTAATATATATCCATGGCCAGGTTATTCGCTTTTGGTTGGTTTACAAATGGCCAAAATGAAATTTATCTAACTTGGTCGAATTGGGAAATTTTTGAATCAAAGCCGACCTAAAATACTAGAAATCGACCAACTCGGGTCGAGTTGATCGGGTTGGTCGATTTCATCAATTTGATGAATAAACCTAAATGAAATTAATTATTGTTATTTTTGTATTATAAAAAAATTATTAAAAGTAGTATATAAAATATGAATAATTATTTATTATTTAAAAAGTTGAAAATATAAAACAATTGTATTCTCTTATGTGATTCTATTAGGGTCATTTACTAGAACACATTTTATAGTTTTACATATTTACTTAAACCTACCTTATAGTTTTCTTTTTATTAAAACATCCCATATCTTTTACAACTTATTTACTTAATCAACTTTTCATTAAGGATTGTTTGTTTTTCCATTAGGCCCATGATTTTTTATTCCCAAAATACCCTTAACACTTTTTTTTGTATAGAAAACAAAATTAACCAAATATAGCCAATAGAATGGTTATCCGTGTCTTATAAGGGGCAAAATTGGTATTTTCATTTTTATTTTCTTTTAATTAAATTTATTTAAATGAACATTAGGGTCAACACTATCATTTTCCATTGTCATCTAATAGAGGATTAATTAAATCCATAGCAAATTATAAGTGGTGTTTTAGTAAAATTTTAACTATAGGGTAGATTTTAGTAAATCCAAGAAACTATAAGGGGTATTTTAGTAAATGACCCTTTCTATTATTTAGCTTTCGATTAATAAATCCCGTGCATCGCACGAGTCCCCACTCGTATATATATTAAAACAAAGCGGTCAAGAAGTTTTCTCCTTTTCTTGAATTTTTTATTTTTTTATTCCATGTCATTTTTGAAACAACCAATGAAATGCACTTTCCCAATAACCTAAATAATCTCATCTCCTAAACTACCTCCCCCACTTTCTCCTAAATTATCTCGAATTCCTATTTATCTTCTAAATTATCTCTAATTTTTATTTATCTCCAAAATTATTTCTAATTTAGTAGAGAGTTTCTCTCCTAAATTATCTCTAATTCCTATTTATCCTCTCCCCCACTTTTTATCTATATCTTTCTAAAGAAAGTTTGGATTAAAAAATTAGAATTATTTAAATATTCTAACGAAATTATATAATAACATTAAACAATTAATTAAAAATATAAAAAATAATTTTATATTTTTACAAAATATAAAAAATAATTTTATATTTTTACAAAATATATCATGAAATTATGTACTAAAAATTTAAATTTTGCTTTTCCAGATTATCAATTTAAATGTTATTCAAATAATAAAAATTTAACATTAAAAATAATTTATTATTTAAATATTTCAATAAATAAATATCTTAAATAACAAAATATTATAAATATATCAATAATTATATAACAAAATATTTAGTAATATGTAATAGATTTAAATAAATAAAATAAAAATAAAAAATTAAATATTTTACATATTACTTAAAATTTTAAATAACTAAATATTTAACATAACTATATTTTAAATAGTTAAAATAACGAAAATATGTAATAAATTAAAAACAAATTCTTAAAAGTAGAAAACTAATTATAACATAATGTTGAAATTAATAATAATTTAATGTCTTACAAAATTATTAAAGAAATTGTGTATTTATAGTATAAATTATAATTTTATGGATTATTAATTTCAATAAATGACAAAAAAATTTAAATATTTTACATATTACTTAAATATTCAAATAATTAAATATTTAACATAACTATATTTTAAATAGTTAAAATAACGAAATTATGTAATAAATTTAAAAAATTTCTTAAAAGTAGAAAATAATTATAACATGATATTGGAATTAATAATAATTTAATATCTTACAAAAGTAATAATGAAATTATGTAATAATTGTATAAATAATTTTTTTTGATTATTAAATTCAATAAATAATTAATAGTTTTGAAATTAAATATTTTAAATATTCTTTAATTATTTAAATTACTAAATAATTTAAATAACAAAATATTTATCATAACTATATTTTAATTTTGTTAAAATATAGAAGCTATGTAATAAATTAAAAAGAAATCTGAAAAGTAGAAAATAATTATAACGTAATATTGAAATTAATAATAATTTAATATTATAAATAACTTTAATAACAATTTAATATTTTTACATAATATTGTATATAACTAGTTTCACTTATATCAATTAATAATTCGAGAAAATAACTTTCATAAGAATCAATATTTATTAATAATAATTTTAAACTCCGAATATATATTTATTATATAATTATATATACTAATATTAATATTTATTGTATTTTAGTAATCATTTATTGTTTTTTGTGATAAATGCATGTTCAATAATTATGTATAAATTTATTTTTGTTTTGTTATTTAATAGGAAACTTTCACTAATTATTGGGTTTAAACTATGATTATTGAAAATTTTTAAATTTGTTTATTGTACTTATTGTATTTTTGTTATAACTTATTGGTTAATATTTATTAGAGATTAAACTATTCTTTGAGATTATACTATTTATTGAGTAATTTAATATATTTTTAGTAATTATTGTATTTTTTCATTATCAATATATTTTCAATAATTATTGGAGATTAAACTATTGTTATTTATTAAAGATGAGACTATTGATTTAACTAAAATTATGAGTATTCATGAGTTAGTTTGGTTCGGTTGTTGGTTGTTTGGCCAACAAAATTGACCTGGTCAAGTTGGGGAGTTGGTCAGTTGAAACCGACTGACCATTTGTAAAAACCAACCCACTTAGGTTGTATCGATTTGGGTCAGCCTTTTGGTTTGGTCAGTTGGTTGAAGTCGGGCGGGTTGGGCCAGGTTTATGGTCAACCCAGGCCTAACCCTAAAATTTGGGTTTAAGGTCTGAGCCCCGCCCGAGCCTGATTTTATTTATTAAATATACAAATAAATCTCGTGCACAAAAGGTTAATTTGCTACTATTAAAGCACTGTCATTTCGGGTCCCCGCTTTATTATGTTAACCTATTGAAATAACAATAATTTTTAAAATTTTGAAACCAACTGAAGTATAGATTTTTTTAAAGTTATTAAAAGTATTTATTGTTTTAAATTTATCTAAAATTAATTATTGTTATTTTTTATCAAAATTTATTAAAAGTAGTATATAAAGTATAAATGATTATTAATTATTATTTATCTTTCACTCATCCTGTGCATTGATTTTATAATATAATCAATTTAATTGTGATATTTTATTGCAACACTGTCATTTTCCACCGTCATCTAATGAAAGATTGATTAAATCCATTGCAAATCATAAGTGGTATTTTAGTAAAATTTTAACTATAGGGTAGAGTTTAGAAAATCTATGAAACTATAAGGGGTATTTTAGTAAATAACTCTTTCTATTATTTTTCTTTCGCTTAATAAATCCCGTGCATCGCACCGGTCCCCACTAGAATATACACATAATAAGATGTTTCCAATTTTGAACCCTGGCCACCCACATTGCGCCAAGGCCCACCCTCTCTTTGTTAAACAATGCGAACTGCTCAAAAACCCACCAGGCTTTTCGATCAGTAAAAGGGCACTTAATTAGGGTCATATTGTCCATTGGTTCAACCCAATGTGGCAGTTATCTGTAACAATAAAATCAGAATTATTTAATAAATAAAAAAACCCGAAAAAACTGAACATTTGTTCAACGATAGAAGATGGTGTAAACTAATCGTGGGCAACGTTTTCATTTATTAGATATTTGATGCAGAGTCAAATTGCTCATATTGCTGGTCCACTTAACTCGGCTATATACTGATTACACCATAGATCCATGAAATAGATACTCCTAATCCTGGTTTTAAGGTAGTGAAGAAATGCAACTATATCATATTGCCAACATGGATCCATGAAATGGATACTAATTGGTCCCTAGAGATGGGAGGAAGGGGCAGCGATGGGCGACCACGCACTGAGCATTGGAGATGCAGCAGGCCCACTCCTTGATGGTTTCTTTATAACATGAGGCAGAGGAGGCTCAGCCACATCAGAGTCTGTCAGGACAGGGCTAGGAGCCTCTGCCAGTGGCAAATACTCAGCAGAAATGGCTTGAAAGAGATTGCCTGGCTGAACAGGTCTCATGTAACTGGGTATATTATCTCCCCTGTTTAAACATCGGTTCTCTGCATCAATAAAAAGATCCAAAACACCAATCACTTAGAATATGCTTTGCATTGTTGTATAGAACTACAAAGCATAAGATTAGACAGCCTTTATATAGTTAAATGATTTGCAAAATCAGATGCCTACTTACTTCTGTACATTATAGCTGTTCCTGGGAAGTCAGTAATGACTCCATCAATCCCAGCTCCCATGACAAATGAATTAATCTCAACAACCGGGTCTGAGTAGAAGTCCCAGGCAGAAGATACAAATTCATTCCTGAATACAGATGTATAAACGGTGAGATTGAATGAGTGTAGCTTCGATACAATTTTAGTGACACCAGTGAGGAAGGCGCTATTGAGAGGAAATATGGATGACTTTCTGATCACCAAAGAATGGGCAAATTGTTTGATGTCCATGATGGATGCTTTATCGGCATCACGGATAACTTCATCAATTTTGTACACCAACTGGTAATTGGTTTTCTCTTTGAACTTGATTAAAACAGAGCTGTTAGTAGACTGGATCATAATCTTCTGGTTGGTTTGGTTATTATGGCCAGACTTCTTTAAAGCATCAACCACTGCGTCAATTACACTTAACCCCAGATTCTCCACAATATAGGCTGCATTCTGCAGGAAAAGCAAACAAAACAAATGTCATGATACAGCTAAAAGTAAGGAGGATTCCCAAAGAGGAAATAAATGAGGAAGATTTAAGTCAAGATGGGAAAGCTAACTTGATCATCAGAAAAGGGACCTGCCATTTGACACATATGATGTATTCTATCTTTGGCATTTTAAAGATAATAATGGAACTTCTCTATGCAGAAGCAGAACCACCCACCCTTTTCTTTGTCCAGACTAATCATATGTGAATTATTTACTAGTGAGAGCTGGTGGGTAAAAAGCAATAAATGCTTGCCTGTATGTTTATGGTTAGAATGAGGTGTGATTAGGAGGACAGCCTTCTGTTATTATGCCATCCTGACCAGGGATATTCGTTAACAGCAAAGGCCAGTTCTTGGTTGGTCAACCCCTATCTGTATACAAATCTTCATTTTGGATCTTGATTTCAGGAAACTTTTAGTTGCATTACAGTTGGTAATGATCCTACCTTGAAAAGTTGGGACCTAATTGAATAACTAGATATTTTTTCTCTAAAGGTTGCTTAATGCCCCCTGGCCTCCCAAAGGCTCAGTTTGGAAGGAGTAAAAATACAAATATGTAGAGCGCAGAACCTTGTATTTTGTATTATTTTATATGTATTTGCACTGTATTCTTGAATGGAATGATGGGTGTTATATTTTTGTACAGAGAAGTCTGGTATTATACTGACCTCTATGCTGATCAAGACTCCAGAAAGTGATTTGCTTTTTGCAAAGGCCAGAAAGTCATCCAATGATAAGAAGCTTCCTGCATTTTTATATGCAGGATTCCGGAACAAATTATAATCCATGAATGGATTTCTTATGGCCGCTGTGGTAAAAAAAAAAAAATAGAAAATCAGTGTAGTAATTCAAGGAACATTTTTTAAGTAACATGAGAGGTTGGAATATAATCATACTATTGTGGATGAATATGTGGTGATATGAGTCTAGATGTAAATAGGAAGTCATAAGAAGAAAGTTGATACATAGAGTCCCCATTGTTGTGGCCTTTGATAATTCCTATATTTCTAGGCTTTTCAATGGTTGCATCCTGTGTATTTTCATATAGCCATATACAACATGATATGACTATCTGCTAGCACATGTAGGGGGAGTGTATGGGGAAGTTCAACTTACTACTATACCAGATAGGAGTTAATTTTTCAGAATTGGTACAGAAAAATGTGTTTCTATATCATAGAAATGAACTAGATAGCTAATGCCACAGTGTTCTTCAAAATGACACCATTGAAACAAGCTCATATGGAACAAAAATGGTTTTCAGATAAGACATGCTTGACAGTGAGAGTGGTAATGAAGAATAACCAAGTACCAAGATGTAAGATAGCCCATTGCATATGGCTGTGTTTATTTTTGTCTTAATGGATGCCTAATCATTCAGATTGAAAAAATTTAGCTATTATTTCCAAACCTTTTAAAGTTTCTTTTCACCCTTTTTTTAATGTAAATGCAAAGGAAAACTGAGTTTTCATTGTAAAATAGAACATATAGCTTAAATATTTCGACCTGGAAAATTTTGTCCTTTTTATGTTGCAAGACAGGAATCATGTGCAAAAAAAAAAAAGTGGCAATTCTTACATTTAACAAAATCCTAAGAGTCTAAAGTGGCAATTCTTACATTTAACAAATTCCTAAGCGGACAGCAATTTAATGTGGTTATAGATAGGAATAATGATCTCTTTTAAGAATTTCAAAGATGTCCCAAGTACAAGGTCTTTTTCATTGAGCAAGATCCTGCCTAGGTGCTTTGCACAACAACGGAAAGGGAGAAGTAGATTAAGGCCATGTTTGGGAGTGCTTAAAAATAAGTGCTTATTCAAAACATATGTTTATTTGGGCCATTAAGCACTTATTGGTATTTGGGAAATAAGCCCAAAATAAGTGCTTATTTTAAAAATAAGGGCTTATTTTTTAAGCCCAAATTTCCAGCTTTTTTTAAGTGCTAATACAATAAGCACTCATTCAATTTTTTATTCGAAAATTATCCCTAGTTGAATTTTAAAATACCACTTATAAAATTATCCCTAGTTAAATTTTATATAAGTACTTTTATGAAAGCACTTTTATAAAAGTACTTTTACGAAAGCACTTAAGTACTTTTACAAAAGTACTTTTAGGAAAGCACTTTATAAAAGCACTTCCGTAAAAGTGCTTTCATAAAAGTACTTTCACAAAAGTTCTTACATAAGGGTATTTTCTTAAAAGTGCTTTTGTAAAAATGCTTTCGTAAAAGTGCTTTCATAAAAGTACTTTCATAAAAGTGTTTTTATAAAAGTAATTTAATAAAAGTGCTTTCAAAGGGCATATTTTGAAAATTTGAAAGAAAATTAAGGACAAAATAGTTACAAATGCTCATTTAAGTGCTTTATAGAGAAAAAAGACTACCAAACGCCCAATATAAAATTAGTGCTTATTTAAAAAAAATAAGCACTTAGAAAAGTTGGGTGCCAAATGCAAATAAGTGCTTATTCGAATAAGCACTTATTTTTAACTTAAGCACTCCCAAACATGACCTTAATGTGATCAGGCTTTTCTTTTTCTTTGTTTCTTTCTTTAACTTCCAACTAATTCATTAATGGAAAAGTGAGGTTAATTTCATTAGCTGCCAATTTCAACATCTCATTCTAGTTGAAAGCTATGCCTGTGAAAATGTATCAGATGATCCCACTAAAAGTGGAATCATGAGGGATGTCTTGTATTGGGGGTTCTTTGTCAAAGGGGGGATTTTTACTCTCTTTTGGTCTTGGTTATTTGGTTTCCAAGTACTCCTGTATCTTGGTGGGTTTATGGTTCTTGGTCTATCCTTCAGGACTGCCTCACTTGTATTTACCTCTGTACTTAAAAAGTATCTTTTAATTTCAAGGACAGCCAAATAGAAAAAAATTATAAGCTCTGCCTTGCATTGGGACAAAAAGAGTCATTTGAATACAAAAGTAAAACTCCATCTGTTTCAATGATCTGCACTTGTATAATCTGAACTGCCAACTCACCATCATATTCATATTAGAAAGCCATAAGAATGGTGGTTGACTTGCCACACTGCTAGTGTAGCAAAGAGAAGTGAATGAGCTTAGAATCTTACCTGTTGCAGCTCTAAAGGGTTCTGATTTTATTCTGTTAATGTAGCAAAGAAAATTGGATAATGAAGAAAATATTTTTCTCACAAAACATTATACTGTTAAAGCTTATTATATCAGATGAATAAACATAAAAATCCTCAATCTCTGTCAAGATTCTAAGAAAGTTAGGATCACATTCAAAATGTTCATCTTTTTTTAGGCATGCCATGCTTTTCTTCCAAAAATTAATTGAAGGTTGTAAATACAGTTTGTGTGTTAATATTCAGAGAACAAGCCAACTTACGCTTCAAGCTTTGTATCTCTTTCCAGGTGAGGCTGAAGGTGAAAATTCCAGGGGTTTCCTGAATCTCTGGAATATTAGAAGAACGAGAGTTGAATTGTGATTGAGCAACTGTTGTGCCATATAAAAGATCTATAGAGCCTAAGCATATGGGAATTCCATCCTTTGTCATTTGAACAGAACAGTCAATAACATCAGCACCATCTTCAACAGCTTGCTTATATGCAAGATCAGTGCAACCGGGATATACTCCACTAGCACCATTATGTGAGATAACAATTGGCATTGCTGACAAAGCAAGGTGAAACTAGTAAGTGGGCATTGATATATCTTATATTCTGAATTTGATTTGAATTCAAGGTTATGATTCCTAAGACAGAGTCAATATACGATTGGCAACATACCTTTTCCTGAACTTTTGTTGCTTATATGAGAAAAACAATCTGCAATAGTAGTAGGGAGAAATCAATTTCCAGAAGAAAAAAAGAATCTCTTGAAACTAAACATGTGATATATTGAAGCAAAGAAATCATGAAAGACCATTCAGCAATCAACTGAATAGGAAAAAAAAGGAAGAATATGAAACTAGGTGGAATAAACAAACCATAGCCCAACGGTGCATGGTACTCAACTGCACAACAAAGTAGAACATTGTTTCCTCCCAGACAAAAAAGAAACTGGCAGGAATTGTTTCAGTATGAACTTAGAAAATAATAGACCCATCCCGATTGGATAGCTCTATCCACAAAGAGTAGCATACTTTTTTGTGTGATTGCTCAAAATTTGTTCAATCTAATATTATCCTTTTATATAATAGTGTGATTGCTCAAAATGTGTTGCAAAAGAATATCATTTTCATGGCTATGCATACTTGTATGGCACTAAAACTGCTTCAAAATCCACTAAAATTCTATTGGACCACTGAACAACATCAACATTATTGGACCCTATTAATAGACCCCCAGAAAAACTAAAAACAGGAGTTTCAACGTGTTCCAATGCTAAATACAGTTTCAATAGATAAAATAATAAGAATATCAATATTGGGCAAAACCACCTAGAGGGATCCCTTAGTGATTTTTCACTAGTCATCTCTATGCAAGGTCATAATTTCACTCTTGATGCAAGATAGTTCCTTATGTAATTCGTTGAGCGCTACTCTTCATGTTCTTTAATGGGGGCCTGCCGATGACCTAGCATTTGAGATGGGTCAGTTGGCATCTGTCCAAAATAGGAGGTGCAGGATCAAACCAGGAAACCTCAGGCTCTCCGTGGTATGGCCAATGGGCCTCACTTGCACCCAGATATATCCCCACCCCTGATTCCCCTGTAATGTGTACTTCTAATGTCCAAAAAAATAATAAAATAATGGGGGCCTCAATGTTGTAGATACAACTGATCTGCTTGTTTAAGGCCATTACCCAATGTTAGTCCCAGCTATATGGGGTATTGAGATGGGTAGACTGGATATGGTCCTAACCTTGGCATTTTGTTTTGGTAACGAAGTGGCCTTTCTCAGACTTGAACAAGCATTCTCATGCTTGTTACCCCAAAATTTTATCAGTTTACACCAAGTAATGGCCCCTTAAAATCATAAGAACGTATACCGCCCCAATTTCCATATATAATCTACAGATTATTGAGTGGTTAGCTAGCTTTCTGATGCCTCTTCATTTTTTAGACTTGGGACACTCAACAAAACTATATAATCTTCACAATGGATCTTCTAGGTAACATTCTGATCCTAGTAAATACAGGCAATGCCAAAATTCACCTTCCTGGGAGGAAATGAACATGGAATAGAACCCTTGGCAGTGGTGGGATAACATAAGGTATGATATGTTGAATTTTTCCCCTTTAAATGTACAGTCCTAGCCATAATTAATACAGTTCTTTTGTTAACTTAGAAAATCAGAGAATATCCATGAACTATGTATGCCCTAACTTAACTTTCAATTCAGTGAATTCACATTTCCTCTAATGATCATTTACCAACTTTCCAGACTGACTGCCTCTATTCAAATTTTGAATTGTGTGGGCTTTTAGTAAGGCAAGATGCATGGAAATAACCTACATCTATTAACAAATTTTAACATATTCAAAAAACTCTTCAGAAGCAGAACAAAATTATAATGGCCCAAAAATGGAATTAAGGAAAATTAATGGAAGTAACAGTACATATACATAATTGATGGATTACTAACAGAGTTCAAAGATGACCTTCTGGGCAGTTCCAAGTGATGGGCTCCATGTATATGAGAAAACCATTCAAATCTATCAGATTAAAGCAGTTTTTCATGCCCAGACAACTCTATGGTGGTAATACTAATTATACTTAAGGCAGGGTATCATTTTTTGTTATCAAATCTTATTGGAAATACATTAGATATATAAATATATTAAGTAGTAGACGTTAATATGTCTGAACCAGTTATAGTCATAAACAAAAAATCAATGCCATCGTTTATGCTGAACAATTAGTTGTTAAGTATTCCACATTCTCAAATTTTAAAAATGATGCACGTTTTTATTAGGAATATAGTTTGTAAGATATGACCGGAGGCGGAGAAGAGCTTACCTATGGCTGCCGATGGAGTTACAGGGAAATCGGACAGGACACCATCAACAGAGAAATCACCATTGTCAATGAAAGAGAGGTACTCAGCGAGTGGATTGTAGCTGTAATTGTAGCTAAACACTACGTCATTTGCAAAATCTGACGCAAACACTTCCAGGCCTTCCCTATGAGCATCTGACACAATGGAGGTATGATGTTGTAGGTATAAAGCTGTGTTTACAGGCCATATGTAGTTCTTGGGAACAAGGATTCCAGAGGCAAATTTCTTGATAAATTTTAGATTTTTCAAAAGTGAACCATAAGTCTGGTTAGTCGAAGGCTCAATCTCATCAGATCCTAGAAAGCGGAAGATGAGTTTGGTTTTGCTTCCTTTAAATCGCTCTGCAATGGTGCTCAGGAAGGCCACCTCCGGTGATGAGATGTAATTAATGACAAAACGTCTAGATGCTGAAAGAATGTAGCTTCTCATGCTCAACTTGTGTTGCCTGTAGAATGCATCATACTGCAAAACCAGAAGAAGAAGAAGAAGAAGAAGAAGAAGAAGAAGAAGAAGAAATCAAGTTGACACCAACTGAAACAATATCTAGTTTGAAAAATGGCGTAAAAAACTAACCAACCTGAATATTCAACCATAAGCCTGGCGGTTTTAGTTTAATTGCCACATCTTCAACAGTAAGAATATTGTAACGATTACCATCGAATTTGTTAGTTCGGTAGTAAATTCCCTGCATTACTGGGCCAAGTGCAAGTGGTACAGGAAGAGGAAACTGTTAGTCCTAAGCACTATATATAAAAAATGAAATTCAGTAGTCAGTTTTAGAAGCTTGTTCATACAATATACATGGTAGTTTAAATTCTGCATTACAATATGGTAGTTTAAATTCCAATAACCATGGGCTAAGGTTTAGTCCCTTAGAGAATTATAAAACTTCTGTGATACGTTCAAAGAATTATAGAACTTAGAACAATATTAAGAAATATAACTAATTAAGCAGACGACCTCTTTATTGAAATAACATGAGGGGAACTCAGAAATATATTATGCATCATCCTTTCAGTGTGGAGGTCGTCTCTTATTTGTATTTTGTAATGAGTTTCTTTCTGTTAATGTCTAGAAATATATTAATAGCCAATCATAGAGTTCAGGTATCAAGCTTAGAAGGAACTCAGAAAAGAAAAAAAAAGAAATCCAACTTACAGTAGACACTTTTTAAGTCATCCAGGGTATAGTCCACAGAAAACCATCCTCTAGTGGATTGGCCATTGACAAGGTAGATCCTACTATTTCTGAAAACAGAAGAAATGTCAGAAGAGTTCTCCAGCTTGATGTTGGGAAAGCATATCCCAGCTCCATCCTTTGTCAGTTGTACATCACACCACAGAATCACATTAGATAAACTAGTATTCAGTGCCAGCTGGTAGGAAGCAAAGCTGGAATCAGGAAAGATCCCTGGAAAGCCACCCCTAGCTATGACTAAAGGTGCATTTCCTGCAAACAAACAAGAACCAATACATAAACAACTCTAGAAACCAGAAGGACCAAAAAATGAAAAGATCAAATCCAACCCATATATAAAATCGATGTTAATGTTATCATGAATTGAAAACACAGGCATTAGAAATGAATATTATCAGGCTTAACAAGCATTAAACGCAAGTTAAGAACTGCTTGCTATTCTTGCCAAACAAATTGGCCTTAAAATTACACCGGGCCCAACTCTCACAAGCAAGTTAATCTAGTATTCACCACTGATAAAGAAAAATATGTAGGAGAAAAGAAAAATGAGGAAGAAGCAGGACTAAACATACATTAAACGCAACGAAAAGCAAGCAAATTAACGAGTGAACACACCAGTTAACGTCAGCCATGAACTGGAATTCCGTGAAGCCACGACCAGACCAACGGAGTGAAGAACAAATAAAAGAAATGGCAAACGGAATATCGGCATGGTAGGGGCTGGAACAATTTTCACGACTTCTTTCGTTCAGCTATGAGAGTGATCGTGCTTTATCACAAATTGACTTATAAATAACGGTGCCCCCAGGCCCTCAGGCCCCATCATCGTGGAAAATTCAAAATTCCTTCGTATGTAAATGGTCAATAAGTCAATACTTTATGTATAGGCTAGTTCTGGGCCCGCCGGCCCCGTGGTGGATATAATAATCATATAAAAACGATAAGATCTAACTTTTCCTGATCTGAGAACTTTGAGTCGTTGACTCGTACAAGTCTATCCCGTGGGGTACTCGCCACTACTTGCACTTACGGAAGGATGGGTTTTGGAACTCTATAATCCATGGTTTTGAAAATTAGACTGGATCAGATGGTCGGACCAGTTGACTCAGTCAGACAATCGGCTCCGTTTCACCGTAAAACGGTTCTGTGTTTAGTCTAGTTTTTAAAACCTTGTTATAACTCATATATCTACAAGTAGGGTATGGGATCTTTTCTGACCTGTATGAAAAGCATATAAATTTTATGCATTAGATGTTGATTTTGATAATATTTTGAATTTTATGTGAAGGATAATTTATAGTTATAGTATATTTTACATGTCTTAATCAAATAAGTTTGTTGGTTTTTGTTATTTTACCTATTTGTTGCTTATATATAACAAAATATAATAAGAAATTAGATGCAGGTTTTAAACCCAATCCGCCCCTACCCTTGAATGCAGGGAGGTTTGCATTTTCATGTATGAGGGTTTGGATTCTCAAAATCTAGCCTGCTATGGATTGGGAGGTTTAGGGAGGCGGATAGGGTTTAGAATGTACAAAACCCTCTTGAACCAGCCCTACTGCCATCCCTATTTTCTTTCGGTAAGAAGAAAAACGAGTTGCAACATAAATCGGATTTAATCCAAACAAAACTGTTCTCACACCATCCTCATCTCCTTGCAGAGGTGGACCCCATGAATAAAAAACATACAAATAGGGAGATGTTGCCAATGTACAGCGACAAAAAGCTATGAGGACAGTGTGAGGACCAAACCCACTCTTGTTGTGCAGCATACATCCAATAATTTTTCCAGAGAAGTACACTGCAGCCCACTGTAGAATTCTGAAATTACAGCCCCTCATGGTTTATTACTAGCCCCCTATAAACCACATCATGCATGTGGATTTGGCATCAATCCACGGTCAGAATTCATCCCACCTGTACCGTGGGGCTAAGAATTCTGATATGGGCTGAACAGTCATTATCCCTAATTCTTCCCATGATTGGGGTTAAGGCGCACTCAGAGTCTCACACACGATTGTTGTACAAATGTACACATCCGTTGTAGATGCAACCCTATTTAAAAACGCTGCACACAAGTTCTAAACACCAGTAAGTTAAATTAATATCAAACTCAAAAATCAATTAATCTATTTCCAATATATGGATTAGTTAAATTAGTTATTTGAACTCGAGTTCCACTAATAAATTGGTCAACTTAAAAGTTCAAAGTTCATATGAAGCTGATATAAAAGAAAAACATATTATATATTTGTAAAATAAAAAAAAATATTTTAATTGAATTGAGTCCAATGTAAAAGTATTTTAATTGAATTGACATGCCAAATTTAGATTTAACTTGATTCGATTGCATCTCTAGATAAATTACAAGTGGCAAATATGTAGAGAACACTGATGTGGACCCCATGGTTGTGGTCCCCACTGTGTTCGTATGGCAGCACAACATGTATTCTTTGTTAGTTATGTCAGTGTTAGTTGGTAGTTATTTCAGTTTGTTGTTACAGCTTGTTATTTCAACTTTATTATTAGTTTATTTGCCATGCAAGCAATAAGGGCAATTCAACCTTTTTACAATTAGTAAACATATAAATATTAAGAGTGGGTCGGCAGATCATAACAATTCGACCCTCTCTCTCTCCTTTTCTAAAACCCTTCATGTGCTTCTGCTTTCTCCCTCTTTTCTTCTTCTTTTCTCCTTCTGAAATCTTTTCTTTTTACTTTCAGATTCAAGACTGATTGTAGTCTTGATCGACTACTTGGTATCAGAGCAAGGATTAGGGTTTCTCATGTGAGCTGATCCAGCCAACCAAATGAGAGTTGCCTAGGGCTAGGAGACTAAGAAGGAGGATTGACTGATTCTTGGAGGCTACTGGTAGTGTGCGGCTACTACTAAGAAGATTGTAGAAGGCTGGGAGAGTTCCAGTAGTCCGGAAGAACTAGAAAAGGCTTCGGATCTCCAAGATTAGGGTTTCACACCAGACAGAAGGCGGTGGCCAGAGATCTTCTTTCACAAAGTAAGTTTTTGCTTGAGAACAACCTTGAAAGAACCATCTTGGTCTATTCTGAGAGGTGCGGTTGAAACTTTTTTCTCTTTAGGGTTTTGAGAGAAAACCCTAAAATTCAGAACTGTCGATTGGTTTTAGATCAGATCTGAACTGGTTTCACCCTAAAAATTCAGAATTGTCGATTGGTTTCAGATCAGATCTGAACCGGGTTCATACAGAATTCTATTTTTCCCTTGTTTGTGGATGACCTAGGTCGGCTGTTATCAGTTGCTTAGGTGTTGTTTCCTATTACAGTAGCTTCAAAAGTTTTTGATTGCTAATTCTTAACCAGAATGGAGTTCAAGAATCAGGGGGAAAGTGCTTTTGGGACTAGCAATTTTGGTAATATGTCTGAGAATGCATTTCAGATTACAACTGTGAGGTTTGATGGATCCAACTACTTAGAATGAGCCCAATCGGCCATGATGGCTATTGGGGGTAGAGGAAAACTTAGCTACCTATTGGGAGATGTGAAAGAACCATCTAAGGAGGACCAAATGTATACCAAATGGGTTCAGGAGAACTACTTGGTTATGACATGGCTGTGCAACTCTATACAACCACATATTAGCCGAAACTATTTGTGGGCAAAAACAACCAAGAAAATCTAGGATGTCATGAAAGAGACCTACTCCCAACCCCTTAATGTTGCTAGGGCCTATGAATTGAAGTGTGAGGTTAATAACCTCAAGCAAGGAGAGAAACCAGTCTCTGTTTATTTCTCTACTTTGAAATCTTTGTGGCATGAAATTGACCATCTAGAAACACTTGAGTGGGAAAGTCAGAAGGATGCACAGACTCATAAAAAGCAAGTGAAGACTAATAGGGTTTTTGAATTCCTAGCTGGTCTGAATTTTGATTATGATATTGTGAGAGCAGATACAAACAAGGGATAGTGTGACCTTATCTCAAGCCTACTCATTGGTGCATAGTGAAGAGACTAGGAGAAAGGTTATGATGTAGCATCAACCCTTCCCACCAGCCTTGGCAACAGTTAAACCTAAGTCTGGGGGTGATACAAAAAGGGATATAAAGAAGGAAGATAAGCGGGATCTAGTATGTGAACATTGCAAAAACCTAAGCATACTAAAGACACATGTTGGAAGTTGCACCCTCATCTAGTCCCAGCAAAACTGAGGAACAAAATGAGTAATGCCCATATGGCTATTAATACCGATTTTGCCCCCCATTGGGCACAAAAGGCACACCTCTAGACACCTTAGCTGCTGTTCGGGCTGCCCTAACACAGTTGGAAAAGGAAGTTGGGAATTCAGCTCAATCATCTCAGTCATCATCAGCTCCTTCAACATTAGCCTTTGCTCATTCAGGTACTCAGGCCTCAGCTTACCATGCTTCAGCTCTAGGTAACACTGAACATTGTTGGGTATTAGACTCAGGTGCATCTGACCATATGACTAGTTTGCCATCACTGTTCACTACCTATCACTTATCTTTTGGTAGAGATAAAGTGTCCAATGCTGATGGTTCCCTTGTTCCCATTTCTGGTAAGGAAGACATCAAGTTGTCTAATACCATTTCCTTATCCTCAGTTTTGCATGTTCCTAAGCTTGATACTAACTTGCTTTCAATCAGTAGTATTACAAAACATCAGAACTGTTCAGTAGCCTTCTTCTCTGACCGATGTGTTTTTCAAGACTTGGAGACAAGGAATGTGATTGGGACTGGCTGTGAGACGAATGAGATATATCTGCTTAGGGAGAGTTCTCATTGGAAAGATCATGAAGATAAGAAGTCTTTTGTTTCTCAGTCTATTAGTCCGGTTATGCTTTGGCATAATCGGTTAGGTCATTTATCCTTTCGGTCTTTGAAGAGTTTGTTTCCTAATTTGTTTGAGTCTGTTCATATGTCAAATTTGAGATGTGAGAGTTGTGAGCTTGCAAAGCATTGTAGAACATCTTATTCCTTGAGTAATAAAAGAAGTAGTAATTCTTTTGATATTGTGCACACCGACGTTTGGGGCCCATATCACATTCCTTCTATGGGAGGGTACATATATTTCTTGTTGTTTGTTGATGACTATACCCGTTTTTCTTGGGTTTACCTTATGCTTTCTCGAGATGAAGTTCCTGCTCTGACCCAGACCTTTCATCAGATGATTTTAATCCAGCTTGGAGTCAAAATCAAAATCCTCAGATCTGATAATGCCAAAGAATACTTTACCAAGCCACTGGCCTCTTATCTACTTGATCATGGGATTATTTACCAGAGTACTTGTCCAAATACAGCACAGCAGAATGGGGTTGCCGAGAGGAAGAATAGGCACATATTGGAGGTGGATAGAAGCATTATGTTTACCTCCAATGTGCCTATCCGTTTCTGGGGCGATGCTATTCTTACAGTAGTGTATCTCATTAATTGAGTTCCTTCATGGGTTCTTGACATGAAGCCTCCATTTACCCTTCTATACCCCGATGAAGATTTATTTACTGTTTCCCTTAAAACCTTTGGTTGCACTTGCTTTGTTCAGATCCTTGGATCTCATCGTTCCAAATTTGACCCTAAGGCCTCCAAATGCATTTTTCTCGGTTATGCACAAACTCAAAAGGGTTATTGTTGCTATGAACCTACTCTCGGGAGGAGATTTGTCTTGATGGATGTTACTTTCTTTGTGGAGGTACCCTATTACCCTAGGGTTTCTCCTCAGCAGGAGAGTAGTGAGAATGGGGTTTGTGAGAGTGGGGTTAACTCATCAGAAGTTCCTTTACCCATTCCATTGAGTGATGAGGGATGTAATGGGGAGGGTTGTTAGAGGTGTCAGGAGTTGAAAGTTTATCATAGGCAATGGAGGCAGGTTGATTTCGGTCATCAACAGTCCAGGCCAGCCCCAGTTCCTTCTACGGATCCAGATCTAGGTACTACAGTCCCTTTATCAGATCCATGTCCCACTAAGATACCTTCCACTATTGCTACTTCACCTTCTTTGGATGACCTTGACCTCCCTATTGCAGTCTGTAAAGGGAAACGGTGTTGCACCACATCCACCACTCATCGCATTTTCCAGTTTTTGTCCTATGATCGCCTATCTCCCTCTTACAAGTCCTTTCTCACATCCATTGCTGATATTCCTATTCCCAGAACAGTGCAGGAAGCCTTGTCAGTTCCTGAGTGGAAAGATGCAATGAAGGTTGAAATGGATGCCCTTCTGAGGAATAATACTTGGGAGCTAGTTGACTAGCCCAAAGGGAAGAAACCGGTTGGATGTAGATGGGTATTTACCATGAAACATAATGCTGATGGTTCCATTGAAAGGTATAAAGCCCGGGTAGTTGCAAAAGGATTTACTCAGATTTATGGTATAGACTACTTGGAGACTTTTGCTCCAGTGGCAAAGATGACCACTATTCGAGTTCTGTTAGCCCTTGCAGCCAGTTATTCTTGGCCCTTGTTCCAGATAGATGTTAAAAATGCCTTCCTAAATGGAGACTTATAAGAAGAAGTCTACATGCAATTACCTTCTGGATTTTATGATGTAGGGACAGGTAGACCTATTCATGGGCTGGGCTCGGGCTGGGCTTTTACTCATCATTAATGGAAATACGTTAGGCCCAAGCCCGATCTCGGCCCGACCAACGTGCCTATAACTTGGGCCCAAGCTCGGCCCTGATAAAAAGCCCGAAGCCCAAGCCTGAGCCTGAAGCCCGACCTAATAAAAAAGATTACAATTTTCTCTATTCAAATTAGAATTAAAAATTCGTATGGTTTTTTTTCCTATTTAAATGAACAATGGGCCTACAAGATGGTTTTTTTCCCTTTATTTTACGTTTTAAAACACAGTTTTATATTCTTAAATAAAAAAGTTTATTCAAATGGACATAATCACATAACCCTTTTTAAGTCTAATTTTAGGTCGGGATGGGCCGGGCTCGGGCTGGGCTATTTTGACAAAACCCGAGTCCGGCTCTAACTTATTGCGGGTTGGGCTTTTTGGCCCAAGTTTAAGCCCGCGGGCCTATAAACATGTTCAAGCCCGTCCGGGGGCCGGGCCACCCGACCCATGAATAGGTCTAGAGACAGGTAAGAAGGTTTGCCGGCTGAATAAAGCCCTGTATGGACTAAAACTGTCCCCCAGAGCTTGGTTTGATAGATTCAGACAAGCCCTTGAAAAATTTGGCTATGTACAGACCCAGTTTGACCATACATTGTTCATTAAAAGAGTGGAATCTTCTTTGACCTTGTTTGTTGTATATGTGGATGATATTGTGGTGATAGGGAATGATAATAGTGAGATTGAGTCCCTTAAACAACTCTTTCATCAAGAGTTTGAGGTGAAATATCTGGGTGATTTACGATACTTCTTGGGTATTGAGGTAGCTAGATTTAAACACGAGATCTTTATTTCTCAAAGGAAGTATGTTCTAGATCTATTAGCAGAAACTGGAAAGTTGGGTGTTAAGCCTGCAGATACACCCATTGAACAGAATCACAAGATCGGTGCAAAGGGTGGAGTGCCTCTTGAAGACAAAGCTATGTTCCAACGGTTGGTTGGAAAACTCCTCTATCTTTGTCTCACACGACCAGACATCAGTTATGCAGTCAGTGTTGTCAATCAATACATGCATTCTCCTAGAACTACTCACCTCCTTGCAGTTGAGAGAATATTAGCATACTTAAAGAGATGTCCAAGTAGAGGTATATTATTCAAGAATAATGATCACATAAAGATAGAGGTCTATACAGATGCTGATTGGGTTGGGAGTGCTGATGACAAGAGGTCTACCTCTTGATATTGTGCCTTTGTAGGAGGTAACCTTGTCTCCTGGAGGAGTAAGAAACAAAGTGTTGTTTCTCGTTCTAGTGCTGAAGTTGAATATAGATCGATGGCTAATGGTATGGCTGAAATCCTATGGCTGAAGTCATTACTTGAAGAGTTGGGTATTGATTATGAGAAGCCCTTAATGTTGTATTGTGATAATCAGGCTGCTATTAATATAGCTCACAATTTGGTACAGCATGACAGAACTAAACATATCGAAGTCGATCGACATTTTGTCAGAGAAAGGGTTTCATCTCAAGAAGTGTGTCTCCCGTATATCACCTCCAGCATGCAGCTCGCAGATCTTCTCACCAAGGCTATTCCAAGGAAGAAGTTAGAGATAGACCTATGCAAATTGGGAATGGCAAATATCTATTCCCAACTTGAGGCGGAGTGTAGAGAACACTGATGTGGACCCCACGGCTGTGGTCCCCATTGTGTTCGTATGGAAGCACAACATGTATTCTTTGTTAGTTATGTCAATGTTAGTTGGTAGTTATTTCAGTTTGTTGTTAGTTTATTTGCCATGTAAGAAATAAGGGCAATTCAGCCTTTTTACAATTAGTAAACATATAAATATTAAGTGTGGGTCGGCAGATCATAACAATTCGACCTTCTCTCTCTCTCCTTTTCTAAAACCCTTCGTGTGCTTCTGCTTTCTCCCTCTTTTCTTCTTCTTTTCTCCTTCTAAAATCTTTTCTTTTTACTTTCGGATTCAAGACTGATTGTAGTCTTGATCGACTACTAAATAAAAATATTAAAGTATCAATATGATACACCTATATGAGACATTTTTATCTGTATTCATGTTCATTGGCACATGATACACTACAATTCTATGTGTATTTTGTTAGTCGTGTGTATTGACATGATATGCTATTGTATTGGTACATATTGCACTATATTGGTGGATATGACTTGATACTCAACGATACAGAGGTGTATCGAACCCTAATTTGATGACATATTCAAACCTTTAATTTAAGATTTAATTTTCCCCAACAATTTACTAAGAATTGAAAATTATAAAATTAATTTATTTTATTTATCTTAAATGATTTATATATTTTATTTTGCATATAAATTATATATTAAGAATGAAAACATATTTATTGTTTGAAAAATTATAGTTATTATTTAAATAAAAAAACTAAATACATAAATAATTTTCAACAAAAATTAATAAAACTAAAAATTATAAAAATAATTTATTTTATCTACCTTAAATGATTTATATGTGTTATTTTAAAATTATATGTAAAAAATAAACAATTGTATGTTAAAAATAAAAAATATTAATTATTTTAAAAAATAGAGATTATTTGTATAAAATACTAAATAAAATAATTCCTAAAAGGTAATAAAAATTATAATTATAATTATAAAAAATGAAATAAAGTGATAATTATTGTATGATTTGTACACCTTCAAGAGTCCCGGTATTTGTCGATTGTAATGTTTCTATATAACCTTTTAAAGTATACATTTTTCATGTATTTATACCTCATTCATAGCTAATTTAACTTTAGATTTAGTGTTATTAACGTATTTATGTGATTTGTATGCATTTCCCTAGCGTATCCAAGTATTTTCATATATTTCATTCGTATTCATGTGTTCCCAAAGTGTATTTGCATCCAGATTTATATATGAACTATCTGATACAATATTCAATACCATACTTTAATCTTACAAATAATAAATTAATAGATAAACTGAATAGAATAAGAGAATGCATCTATTTGAAAAGGAGTGAGGCCTAGCTAAGCAGTGTTTTTGAACCGTTGTTAACTCAGACGTTCAAATTGTTCGGCCTGGAAAACCATCCAAGCAATTGGTTTTGTTTCACCCTTAATCCGTTCCTGGGCCAAAACCCATTGACTTGGTCATAGAACCACTGACCTAGGTAGTTGAACTGCAACCCGTTTGACTTAGATAGTGGTTCACGGGTACAACAAAGAGAGAGAGAGAGAAGGACGATCTCACATCTGAGATCACTAGATCGCAGATGTTGGAGACTAGAAAGAAATCAAATCTCAAATATGAGATCTGTGTTTCTATTGTCACCGCTGTCCACCATCACCATTATCATCACCGGTGAAGGTCGAATCCTCCTCCACCTCTTCCTTCTTCCCTCCTTTCTTTGTTTCCTTTCTCTCCTTCCTTTCCTTTTTTTTCTCTTCTTTATTTCTTTCTTAGCTAACAACCACAACCTCTCTTTTCTCATAAAAATCTATTACCTAAAAGTCTAAAAAGACTAACATTTGCCCTAATAATGTAACCAGTCTGAATGGATTGATCTAGACAATCGAACCGCTGACTTGGAAACCAGTGGCCACAGTGGTTCTGTTTCCAGGTCGGTTTTTAAAACCTTGGGCCTAAGCATTTCATCAAAACCAAAGGCATCTTAAATACACACACATTGGGTTCAAAAAGAAAAGAAAAATAGTATTAAATGTTTATAAATGAGTAGTGTTTAGAAAATTGGACCACATTGGCCAGTTGAACCATGACCCGAGGCACTAACCGAATCGATCACGCCCCAATAACCGGATTTGCTTAAAACTCATTGAAAACCGGTTGACCGATCGGTTTAACCAAAAAACCGGTGAGCCAATCCCAGTTTCATGAAATCGCTCAGGTCCATACATAATTGAAAGTTTTAAAATATTAACAAGATTTGAACCCAAGACCTTTTATTTTCACAAATTACTTAATTACCATTATCCACCTCTTTACTTGTACTAATTAATGACTATTTATAGTAAAAGGCTTAGACCCTAGTTATTATTTTAAAAATTAAGAAGCTTACCATTCATCTACTATATTTAAATACATTAAAAATTGTAAAATATATTATATATAGTAGTTATATGACCCATAATGTCTCTCTCTCTCTCTCTCTATATATATATATATATATATATGTCACATCATCATGGTTCGACCTTCGATTCGATCCCGATTGAACTTTTAACCCGTGAACCTCTCCCTTTTCTGATTCTATGCCCAGTCCAGTTCTCTGAACATTATAAATAAGAGTAGAATAATCTTGTTAATTCTAAAATAAAATACAAAATTTAAAGAAAAAATAGTACTTTAATTATTAAGAGTACTTAAATAAGATGTCTATTTCCTTATTTCAGTATCTCCTATATATTGACAAAGAGAAAAAAGAACGCGCAAAATGGTTGAATGACTTGAACCCACAATTCCACATGCGGGTCATATTCTATTAAATCTCCCGGGACTTGGAACTTTCTTTTTGGAGATTTGGGGTATTGACTTGGACCTAGTTAGTGAAATGAATCTAAGTTAATGACCTTTACCTCATTCATTGGCCCCATTTGTTGTTTGTCATTATTTAGCACCTAGTGGGGTAAGTTGGTCAATCAATAAATTAATTATGATTCATGTATTCATTTGCTGTTGTATTGAATTCCATGATAACTGAAGATATTGGGGAGTTTATCTAGAAAATACTTTCTTAGACAAATTTTACCTAGAAAACACTTATTTGGAGAGTAGTTTAATGGACCTTTAATTAATTTATTTTTTATTTGCATGGTCAAGAGAGTTAGAGCGCCAATTGCCAACTGAGAGGGATGGTTCAGTTGATTAATTTGTTACTGATCTCTCCAGTATAGACCGGATTCAATTCCTACAACCACTCACTTTGAGGATAAGGGTTATTAATGTGGTGCATATATATCACCAAATATTAAAAAAGTTAGACTGCCGGTTTTTTATTTTTCTTTGTAAATCATTGCCATGTTAAAACCAAATCAGTCCCCAACAACATCACACAGCATATTCTCGCCGTGTATTTGGGAATATCTCCCAATGATAATCTCAGAAATGATAATATTATCATTGAAAAATATTCCTAATACACAGCGATAATGTACTGTAGGACATTGTGGAGGCAATTTTGTGAAAGGCTGATTTGAACTGTGATGTTGATTTGGAAAAAATATAATAAATAACAAATGATAGGAAAGAATAGTCTCTCTTGGTTCCCTCTCCAATTTCAACATTTAATGCGGCGGGGATGGAGATCAGGAGGTGTGCTTTGTTCCATGAATGCGCTTAATTTCTTCATTTGATTTCTGGGTGAAATGCTCATTGAATTGATAGAGAATATGGTGCACGAACTGACTGTCTAAAGTGAACTTATAAGAAACTACCAGCTGGCTCAGCTACTTTTTTCGTTCTTTTTACTCAATTCATTCTATGAATTTAATTATTCTTTGGAGTCAAACAGTTTAGATTTAAAAAGGAAAAACTTTTAGTTCAAAACTCAATCTGAATGTGGTTCCTGCTGATCTGGGAACAAAGAAAATAAATGGACTAAAACAGATATCGTCATTGGGAACTTTTTTCTGGAGATTTCAGCTTCAAATTCCTCAGATGCTAAAGTCTTCTAGTGAATACCCATTCAACTACGCATATTGTCTCCTCTTTCTTTGTCTTTTAACTGGAAAAAAAACCAACCAAAATCCTCTTTCTTCTGTCACTCTATCTTTTCAGTTTCCTCAGACTAATGCATTATCCTTATACTTTTCTATGCTGTTTCAGTCATTGCCTTTGCCCGCTCACTACGGAGTATGAGAAAAATAAGAAGGAGAAAGAGACTGAAGGTAAAATTGAAATTTTAATTAAATATAAGATGTATGTGATATCATGTGCAAATGGCCCAAAAACGTCTCACTAAGGGCCTAATTGTATTAAGTGGTTAGGGATGGCAATTTCCTCCCTATCCGCAGGGACAGGTTCTTTTATTTGAAAATTTGATTTTGGGAATAAGGTAGGTTTTAAGATTTTATAACCCAAACAGTTACAGGTAGGGTATGGAATCATGCTAAACCCAACCCTCTCCAACTTGTCTATTGAATTTACAAAATTACCACCTACCATTGCTTATAATTAAATTATTGTGTCAAGACATATAAATTTATGTGTTATGTGTTAAATTTAATAATGTTTTGAATCCTATGTAAAAGATAATTAATGGTTCGTGTTTTTTAATATATGAATTAGAAATACTGATGTTTGTTCATGTTATTTTACTTATTTATTGTTTATATATAATAAAAAAATAATAATTAGATTCGAATTATATAATTATCAGCTCCACCCTCAAATGTAATTATGCAAGAGGGTAAGGTTGAAGAGGGTATTGCATTTTCATGTATGAGGGTCGAGATTCTAAAAATACAACTTCTTGTAGGTTTTTGGGAGGGTACAGGTTGGAATGTTTGGGGAGGCAGAGAAGGTCTAGAGATTTACAAAACTCTCCCCAAACCAAGTTCGCATCACCGCCCCACTGTGCCTCGCCCCACACGACGTACATGTGACACCTGTCCAGTTGACGGACGTTAACCCTGCCCGTTAGCTGCTCGTCTCTCCTCTCCTCTTCTTTCTCCTTCCCCTCCACTTCCTCTCCATTATTCAAATTTCTGAACTTTCCAAGTCGGACAGGGAAAACCCTCTTTTCAGTAGGAATTTTCACCATTTCCACTGGCTTCTGACTAGAAGCAAACCCATCCTCTCCAACGCCTGGACACCCACTCTCCTCCCTAAAATCGTCAAAATCAAAAACCGGATTCTTAATGGCAAGGCTAGGGCTGTAAAGCGTCCCTCTACAGATAGGGCATGTTGAATTTGACAGGAGCCGTGTGTCTATACAGTTAATATGAAAAGCATGACTAAACATAGGAAGCAACCTCAGTTTGTCTTGCTCTGAAAATTCTCATAGGCAAACTGCACAGTCAAACGGCTCTTTCAGACCCATTATCTCTTTGTAGAGGAAAACAGGGAGAGCATCATGAAAGCTTGATCTAGACCAGAGTCATGCAGATGGAAGAGCTGTTGGAATTGCCTTTGGAGAGCATCAGAGCCAGAAATTTCCGGGTATCTGTCAGACAGAGGAAGACGGTTGCTTTATAAGGAATCTGACAAGCAGGTGGAGCAGGCCAGAGGTGAAGAAAATAACGGCTAGAATAACTATAATAAAAAGAACAGTAGGGATGATTCTACTGCTAGATGATGATGGAGTTGATTCTTTCTGGTAATTATTGTTATTAAAAGGAGATGAGAATGAAGATGAAGGGGAAGCAGAAATAGGAGAAAGCAGAGGAGAGTCTGGTAAACCATCTTTTCACGAATTATGTGGAATTAAAAAACGGTGGCCGCGTTGCCGGTGCCGGAGATGGGGGCGGAGATCCGAGTTCGGACAGAGAACGGAGTCAGAGCCTCCGATTTGAGCTTGGGGGGCGGGAATATGAGAAAATCTCGCAGATTCGCAGATAAAGCCCTTTTGAATGAGAATAGCAGCTAACGGACAGGGTTAACGTCTGTTCATTTAGCGTCGCACGCGAGAATGCCCCATCGCGTGCGACCGGACAAGTGTTACATGCATGCAGGGGTGGATTCGAGCCGAGACGAGTCGAGTCGAATAGTATCAGATTCGAGCTCGGCTCGAGACTATTTTACAAGGCTCAAGCTTGAAATTGAGCTCGGTTCGAGCCAGAACCTAGAGCTCGAGATCGACTCGAGTAAAAAATTCATAAGCTCAAATTCGGTTCGGTTCGAACTCGATTTTGAGAAAAAATATTTTATAAAAATAAAAATTATATATAAAAAAGTTTTTATTTTATATTTAAAAAATTAAGGATTATAATATTTTTATAATTTTATTATATTATATATATATATCGAATCGACTCACAAGCCTCACGAGCCAATCTCTAATAGACTCGAGCTCAACTCGTTTAATAATCGAGTCATTGATTAATCTTGAACTCAAACTTAAACTCGATTGAAACCAAATCAAACTGAACTCAAGTAATTCATGAAAAACTTGACTCGCTACCACCTTATATACATGTCGTGTGGGGCAAGGCATAATGGGGCAGTGATATAAACTCCCCAAAACCTACCCGATTACCATCCCCAAGTGGGGTCATCCCATATAGAATATTCTTCAATATTTTTTAAACCATAGGAATAGGATATATTTAAGTAATTTAGTAATTAGCTACATGCATAACCTTGCATGGTCAAATTGAGGATTGACTCAAATCCTATGATCCCTATATGCTATTAATATTCTTGCATGGTAGTCTAGTTATGATTCTCCGAAAGGTTTAAAGTATCCGTACGATACACGTATCGACAGTATTATCGATATTTAGAAACACACGAACTCTTTTTTTAGTTTTTTAAGAAACTAAAAATAAGTTTTCTTAATTAAAAAAAGTGGGGTTGCAAAACACCTGTTTCGGAGCCCGATACTTTAAACCATTCTTCTCCCCCAATCTCTCTCTCCAACTGGGGTTTGGTGCAACTGTCGCCAGAAATACAACCTTCTTTTTGGCAGGTCAAATGCAGAGTATTGATACATCAACTCACCTCACCGTCTCTCCATCCAACAGGTCATCGCCATTCGCCAACAGAGTATTGACACAATACCCTTCCCCGTCGATCTGTTCATGAGACGGAACCGACAGAACAACTGTGACCTGTAATCGACATAACAACTGTGACCTGTAACCGACAGAACAACTAAGGTTTGGCATCAGGGGGTCAACCGACATAACCCTAGTTGGATTGGTCTCCCTACCTCCTCTCGGTCACTGGCTCCAGCCCCAGTCTGATGCCAAACCTTAGTTGCGATTGTGAGACCTGTAACCGACTCCCCCTCACTATTTGGCCCCTTTCTTAACGTAAGGGTAAAAATGATTTTTTATGTGTCTGCATTTGAAAATAGTAGGGTACTTTACATTATCGAAACAGTAGGGATATAGTTAGTTAGTTTCTAAATCTTAAGAAATTTGTCCATGTATATTATAAATAATAAAAATAATATTAAATAAAAGGGTAAAATGCAAAACCCTCCCTTAAAGTTTTTGATAATCATAAAAACCTTCTTTTTAGTTTTATTTTAACAAAAATCTCCCCTAAACTTCTAAAGAATTTGAAAAAACCTCCCTTTCGTATGAAAACCATTAAACTAGTGCATCAAATTTTTTGAAATGTCTATTTTACCCTTTTGTCAGTTAATATACTTTTACTGAAATACCACCATTTGAAAATAGACCAAAAAACTCCCTTCGACCTATTTATCCTTTTCTAATCCTTGAACTCAATCGTATGAGGAATGTAGCTCTTTGATCTTTCATCCAAACTCTATCGGTTCTAGAAAAGAGTAATCCTAAAAAGTCTTTGTCATTTTATTCCTGTTCTTTCAATGTCCCTTCACTCCATCAACTCAAGAAGAGGCAATTGTTGACTTTTTTACCGTTAAAGCATACTTCGGTCAGGTAAAGAAGCAACATTCGATGCTTGGGACAATGGGGTTTCTTTGAACTCCATTGACCTCTTCGACAACTTTCTTCAAGGTGGGTTCTAGAATTTCTTCACAAACATGCCAAGTTTACAAAAGATTAAGCTCGCATACAACCATTTCAGGTCGAACATTTTAGAGATTGCATTACCATATGCACTTTCCTCTATTGATCTCCACTCAAATAAACTCTATGGGCCACTATCAACGCTTTTAGACACTAACAAAATCAGATTTCTAGAGCTTGTAAACAATCAAATCATAGGTGGGATTCCAGAGTTTAGTGAAAGTTCGGGCTTGAAACTGTTGAACTTGGCAAGTAATAGAATTTTAGGTCAAATCCCAGATTCAATCTCAAACCTGATTGAACTAGAATGGCTTGATGTTTCAAAGAACTAGATTAAGGGCACCATCATTCCTTATATTAGTAGTCGATTGTTCCATTAGAATTGGGAAGACACTGAAGAGCCCATGTATAGGCATGTTCAATTGAATTACGGGTGTAAACGGATCGAATTTGAAACAGGTCAGGCAATATTCGAATTCAAATTCGATTAGAAAATTTGATATCCGAATTCGATTCGATATCCAACGAATATTGAAAATTAATATCTGAATTTGAATCCGATTAAATATTCGAATATTCGATTCGATTTGAATTCGATAAATTAATTATTTTAGATATTTAATAAATATATAAAATAAATATTTTATTGATATAAAGTATATAAATATATAAATTATTTATATAACTTAATTATTATATATAAATTATATAAAATATTTTATATGTTATATATAAGAATTAAATAATCGGTCGAATTCAAATATTTATCGAATCGAATCAGGTCATATACGAATTTGAATCCAATTAACTATTCGATAAGGATAGGATATCTGAATTCGACCGATTAGATATTCGAATTATCCGAATCCGATTCGATTATGTCAAATATCAAATTTGAAATCGGATTTTCGAATACCGTTGGCACCCCTAAACTGTATCATTATAGATAGATAGATAGATAGATAGAGAGAGAGAGAGAGAGAGAGAGAGAGAGGGGATGTGGAGTTGAAATTGGATTGCTAATATGACATGGATCCCACTAACAAAACCCAATGATCACAACTGATTTAAGCATTTACAGATGGCAGTCAACCCATACATTAAGGTTATTCAAAATGGCCTCTTTGAATATCTTATAATCTACTCTTCTTTTCTGCTTTTGCTTCCGCTTCAGCTTCCTCTTCCCTCTCTAAGCTTCCTTGCTCCTTGTATAGTAAATAGGCATTTACAATAATGTTATTAATATTATGACATCAAAATGAAAAAAAGTCAAAAGCAAATAATTCAGTATGTTAGTAGGGAAAAGAAAATATGCACAGAAGCACCCAAGTTCATCTTGATCTTAGAATCAAGATTACAACTATGCATGTCAATAAGCACCATGGAGACATCCTTATTACATTCTTCACTGGAAATCAACAGAAACCCAACTCCCATCATTAACTAGTAAAAATTGAGATGCTGTCTCAAGCCCAGTACTTGAGTAGTGCTAGTAACAATTTAGCGACATTAGAAACAAATTCACATGGAATCAAAATACTACACAAACTTCTTCCTAAAAACCAAGAAACAACAGATGAAGATGCACAGAAACAAATCGCAAGGCTTAACAAATAGACATTCTAATAGCTCAAAAATCTCAAAAGAACAGAACAATTAAATAATAGATGAACTACTGATTGAAAAGATGAACCATAGCATCTAGTGGAAGCGCTTCCATCCTTGGCACGTTTCAGAGTACTTTTCTCCACTTTGACTCTCTTTCTTGCTCTCAGAGTATACTTCGATGAAGCTCCCGCCATAGAGAGAGAGAGAGAGAGAGAGATAAAGAGATAGGAGTCAGTGGTGAAAGAGTCAACGGTTGCCTCTTCTTGAGTCGATGGAGTTTGAAGCGACATTGAAAGAGGAGGAAGAAAATGACAAGGATTACTCTTTTCTTGAATGGGTAGAGTTTGGATGAAAGGAGTTGCATTCCTCGTACAATTGAGTTTAGGGATTAGAAAAGGTGAAATAGATCGATTTTCAAATGGAGGTATTTCAGTAAAAATATATAAACTAACTTACAAAAGGGTAAAATGGACATTTTGAAAAAAAATGATGCATTGGTTTTACATTTTCCGTTTGGGTCAATGATGGAAGGGAGGTTTTTATTAAAGTAAAACTAAAGGGGAGGTTTTTATGATTGTCAAAAACTTTAGGGGAGGTTTTTGTATTTTACCCTAATAAAATAGTATTATATTAAAAATAGGGTAAAATACAAAAACCTCCCTTGAAATTTTTGACAATCATAAAAACTTCCTCTATAGTTTCATTTTAGCAAAAACCTCCCCTCTATTTTTGACAAAATTAACAAATACCTCCCTTCTATCAATGACCAAGACGGAAATCATTAAAGAAGTTATCATTTTTTTCAAAATACCTATTTTACCCTTTCTAAACACTGTTCATCTTCTTTCCGTTCAAACCCAGAAGTAGAGGCAGTGGCAGCAGCGGGTCGGTGAGAACATTCAAACTGTAATACAGGGATTGAAACCCTATATTTTACTATTAATTAAACAAAGGTTATGAATATTTTATTTAACTAGTTTTTATAAGAAATTGAGAACAGTTTTCTTGAAGGAAGAGGAACAATTATCAAGAACAGATTGTTTGAGTTTAATGAATGAATTCGTTTGGTACCCAAAAAAGAATTTCGAATCTCGTGTAAATTTACAGAATGTACAGCATGACTGTTTTTTTATTTATTGAATTTAAAATTCATAATATTTACGAACGCCTAGAACCCCTCGACGACCTTTCAACAACCCTATAAAGAAGTGGGATATTTCAGCATCTGTGATTGGTTTTTATCGGCCTCCGCAGTCGTAGTATCTAATTATTCGACTTGATGTTAGGTCTCATTTTCAGTTTTGAAATGACTAGATTTTTTAGCTTTCTTAAGTAGTAGGAATGCAACTTTTATGAGAATTTTAAGTTTTATCTAAAGGAGGATGGTTTGAATGCCAGCAGGTTGGGAGGAAAACTTTTAAGTTCTGGAAACCTAATGTCTCCACCACTGCTCGCCTGCTCGGTGTTGGGGAGGGACAGAGCAATGTCTCAATTGTTTCATCGCCCTCTGTTGATGGTAGCTGCCAGAATGGCTCAGGATTGAAAGAGCGTAATTACATGGGATTATCTGACTGTTCTTCGGTGGACAGTCTGCAATCTCTGGCTTAGCTGAACAAAATAAAAGCAGTTTGAATCTGAAAGCCACAGAGCTTAGACTTGGGCTTCCTGGATCTCAATCTCCTAAAACTGTGCCTTATGGGCGTTCGAAAGGTCGAAAGGTTACCGAGGGGTTATGGGTGTTCGTGAATATTATGAATTTTAAATTCAATAAATAAATGGGAGAAGTACGAATCAACCCAGCTCAGAATTTACTAGGCCCAAAGTGCAGGGGGAATGTATCTTTACCGTGAATTGATGTCAAATTCACGGGCAGGATGTGGTTTATAAGAGGACAGGGTAGTTGTAGGGGGGGGGGCTGGAATTCAGAATTATGCATCGTGTGTTTCCATACTTTTCCCTAAATAAATTAACAGTCTTGCTGTACATTCTGTAAATTTACACGAGATTCGAAAATCTTTTTTGGGTACCAAAAGAATTCATTCATTAAACTCAGAAAATTTGTTCTTAACAATTGTTCCTCTTCCTTCAAGAAAATTATTCTCAATTTCTCATAAAAAATAGTAAAATAAAATATTCTTATCCTTTGTTTAATTAATAGTAAAATACACGGTTTCAGTCCATGTATTACAGTTTGAATGTTCTCACTGACCTGTCGCTACCTCTACTTTTGGGTTCGAACGGGGAAGACGAACAATGTTTAGACAGGGTAAAATAGGTGTATTGAAAAAAATGATCATCTCTTTAATGTTTTCCGTCTTGGTTATTGACGGAAGGGAGGTATTTGTTAATTTTGTCAAAAATAGAGAGGAGGTTTTTGCTAAAATGAAACTATAGGGGAGAGTTTTGTATTTTACCCTTAAAAATATATACTACCATTGTTTGAAATAAATAATGATTTAATTTAATTAATAGTAATGTTTATTATTATTAACTAATAATAATAAAACATTTTAATTATTATTAATAAAAATATTCTTATTACTATATAAATATTATTTATTTAAATAAGGAAATAATAATATTTATTAATTAATAATAAAAATTTTAAACAATATTGAATTATTAATTTTATTAAATAATATTTATAAATTATTATTGTTATCATTATTAATAAACATATCATTATTTAATACTAATACTAATACTAATACTACTACTACTACTACTACTACTACTACTACTACTACTAATAATAATAATAATAATAATAATAATAATAATAATAATATTCTTCTTCTTCTTCTTCTTCTTCTTCTTCTTCTTCTTCTTATTATTATTATTATTATTATTAATTATTATTATTAGTAATGAGGGTAGTGATGTCATTTTATCACATTTGAAATGTGTTTGATTTTGATAAGACATAAAATCAGGTCTTACCATTTTCAGATCTAAATTTGTGTTTCAAATCTTCTAATCAGAGCTAAACCCAAGGTTTAGTTTGGAAGGAATACAAATACAAAATTGTAGAGTACAAAACCTTATATTTTGTATTATTTTGTCTGTATTTGCACTGTACATATTTGTATTTATACTATTTCAAATCAAGCCTAAATGTTAGTGGGGGCCTAAAAAGCAAAAATTTTCAGACCTCATGCGTCTGAAAAGTGCTATCAAACAAAAACTGGATCCAGTCAATGCAAACCCCATTCGAACAGTCTTTATAGAAATACGAAGATATTCCCAATGCAAGGTTGTAAAAGCTGTTCGAACGGTGTTCGGAATTTGCACTGACCGAAGCCAATCTCTATCAAACACTACCTAAAGTTAGATGCTCTATCACTTTTTGACAAGAGTTGTGATAGTTTGAGGGTTGGAGAAGCATATCCGTGAATCTAAATCTACTACATACTACAATAGCCTCTTGCAGGTAGCACATCCAAACTTCATACACACTAAAGGGTGTTCATTATATGTTTTGCGATGTAAATGCAAAACTACACCAATGAAGTTTAACAACGGTTTGATGTTTGAGTGTAAAAAGCAAACATGCATTATACTCATTTCACACTCTTGTGCATTTGATGATGTAAACATAGCGTTGCGTTCTTGTATGCGTTTAGAAAATATTCTTCGAATGCAAATCTCCACCCTCCCCAATTCTCTCTTTTCTCGTGGATGAAATGATTTTCAGAACTTAGAAGTCTAAACTCTGAAGTTGAAAACATTTCCTCCCCTCTCTTGGGTTAGAAAAAAGAGGGAAAACTTGACTTCCAAGTAGTTCAACACAGTTTGACCGTTGGCGTTGATGCTTTGATTGGCAAACTTGAGCTCCGCAACATACAAAATTTCTTTTGGAAGAATATAGTATGTCGTTTCGGGCTACCTTGAGTACTTATCTCCGACAACGGAAAACAATTCAAGGATATCAAGTTCCAGAATTGGTGTGCCGAGATGGAGATACAACAAAACTTCACCTCGGTGGCACACCCTCAGGCAAATGGGCAAGGAGAGGTCACGAACAGGGCCATACTCCGTGGACCAAAGGCTCGCTGATGAGAATAAAAATTATCATATTTTTATCCCTTAATATTCAATCTTTTACACTTATTTAGTACTTAATTGGACTCACTATTCTTGTATTTCAATCTAGGGCACGAAAGAAGGCGTAGGGTGAAAAACAAGGTTAATCGGGTAATTTTGTACAATTTTGGCGCCGTACAGTAATTTGGGCATAACTCTCCCACCCAGACTTAGATTGAGATGATTCAAGATGCATTGAAAAGATAAGGAAAAACTCTACAATTTTTATGCTTTGGGTTTTGATAGACATAGACTACATCGATGTCAAAATCGAGCCCGAATTCTAAACCAATTCGTAGAGAAGCCCAGTTCGCAGCAGAAGCCCAATTCGTAGAGAAGCCTTGCAGCGGCCCAATTCATTGAAGAAGCCCAATACGAATGCAAGAATAAGAAACATCAAAGAGTCCTATCAGATTCAATTTTCTATTGTATTTATAGAAGGATAAAAGAGATTAAGATTACCAGTTAGGAGATAGGAGTAGATTAGATCTAATGTAAGCATTATCTATTAGAGAACTAAACTCCCAATGAAGAAAGAACTCCTTAGAGGAGCAGGAGACAACTCCCTCTTAAGTCTATATAAAGGGGGCGGACTAGCACCCAAGGCACCACTCAACCTTGGGGGAGAAGAACTCAGCAAGCAAGGGAGAAAGAAAGCAGATTGGGAGCAGTCGAACCTCTCTTCTCCTCTCTTCTCTTCTCTTCACCCCTCTTTTTCATTATCTGATTTTCTTGGAGTTTTGACCATGACCATGCGTGGCTAAACTCTTGTACTTGGTTGAAGGAAGCAGAAGCCTCAAAATCCACCAAATTGTGAGATCTAATTTAGTTTTTATTGTTTAATTTATGCTTGAAATATCGAATGTTCTTCTATGTTTATATATATGATTGTTACGTTTAATTGCTAGGAAGGCCTACTAGTTTATTATTCCTTACAATCTATTGCTAGATTAGATATCAAATCCGTAATTGTTTGATCCCTCTTATATGTGAAGCAACTAGGGTTTAATGATTTGCTGCGTCAGAAATTGTTAGATCCTAGGAAGAACAATCGACTAAATTAAATGCAACCGCTTGTGCTTGTGTTGTTTAGCTTCATCGATCTCTAATGCTTAATGCTATTGTTGGATTAAATCTTTAATGCTTGTTTAGGGGTTGTTCAGTAGTAAGGGTTAAGAGGATCGCTTGTTTTCCGATTAGCTGATAGTAGGAAGATGCAGGAAATTAATTCCTACGATGAATATTCAGTCTGAATTGATTTATCTTTGCATTGATGAGCAATAGTGTAATTCTGATGGTGGATGTTATCCTAGACCAAGATTTGTTCCTTTATTAATTTCAGCACTAGAAGTTACCTAAATTCTCATTTAAATTGCGTTCTTTATTAATTCTGATTTTCCTTATTTTAAATCTGATTTTTGTTACATACACCCCCTCCATCTTTGATTCACGTAGCACATAATTTGGGTTAGATACTCTCTGTGGGAATGATCCCTACTCGCACTAGTACATTCCATCTTTACGAGTAGAGGTTTATTTTTGGGTGCCTACGACAACACGCCAAATTTTGGCGTCGCTGTCGGGGAGTATTCTAATCAGTTTTGTGCTTCTCGTGATCATTGTTTAGTTTTCGAAATTTTTGAAAATTTTTTCCCTTTTTCTTTAGATCGCTTTGGTTGTTTGTGTTTTAGCATAGATTATTTTCTGTTTTATTCATTTATTTATTTGTTTAATCGTTCTCGATTTTTATTTGTATTTTTTTATTATTTTTATTTCTTTTATGGTATGTCGTTTAGGGTTTATTAGGTTTTCCTCAATTTATGTCTGTAACTCGATACTCTAAGAAAGGTGATTTGCAGTTTGATCCGGAAATTGAAGTGACTTTGCGCAGGTTAAGGAGGGAAGCTCGGAGTCTTTCTGAGGAGGGTTGGATCTAATTTGAGAGAAGAGGACATCATGGCTGGAAATCGAACCCTGAAAGAGCTGGCTGCACCGAATTTAAATCAACAACCCTTATGCATAACTTTTCCTGCTTTAGATGCTGATGTTAATTTTGAATTGAAATCTGGATTGATACATCTCTTACCCATTTTTCATGGTCTTGCAGGTGAGGACCCTCACAAGCACTTGAAGGAGCTGCATGTGGTATGCACGAGCATGAAACCCATGGGGGTAACTAAAGAGCAAATCAAATTGAGAGCCTTCTCGTTTTTTCTGAAGGATTCGGCTAAGGATTAGCTATATTATTTACCTTCTAGGAGTGTTACCACATGGAACGAGATGAGGAGACTATTCCTAGAAAAGTACTTCTCAGCTTCAAGGGTGGCCAATATTAGAAAAGAAATCTGCGGAATAAGGCAATACAATGGGGAGTCCCTACTTGAATACTGGGAACACTTTAAGAAGTTATGTGCAAGTTGTCCCCATCATCAAATCAGCGAATGACTACTTGTTCAGTATTTTTATGAGGGACTTCAACCTACTGATAGGAGCATGATCGATGCTGCTAGTGGAGGGGCTTTAGTGGATAAAACCTTCGAGGCCGCGAGAAATTTAATTGCTAATATGGAGGACAACTCTTAATAGTTCGGCTATAGGCTCAACCCTCCACCAAAGCATGCTAACAAGGTAAGTATCTCTTCCCTAGAACAACAAATTGCAAGTCTGACCTCTCTTGTCCGTCAAATGGCTGCAGGTAATATGCAAACGGTGAAGGCTTGTGGGATATGTTCGACAGTAGGGCATCCAACGGATATGTGCCCAACTCTTCAAGAGGATTCCGTCGAGTAACAGGTGGTTTTCCAGGGCAACCACAAAGGAAATATGATCCTTATTCGAGCATGTATAATCCGGGATGGAGGGATCACCTCAATCTAAGCTATGGGAATCCACAGAACCACCCAAGTTTCCCGCAGTGTCATCCGACTTTTCAGCAATATCAGTCGCACCCCCTAGACAATAGCCAGCCTAAACTTCTGATTCAGGTATGTCTTTAGAGGATATTGTTAAATCTCTTGCCACTAATACTTTGTTATTTCAACAGGAGATGAAACAATTTCAGCAGAAGACAAGGGCCAGTGTCCAACGTTTGGACAATCAGATGGGCCATATGGCGACGACAATTAATCGGTTAGAGGCACAAAGTTCGTGGAAATTACCCTCTCAAATGGTTGTGAATCCAAAAGAAAATGTAAGTGTAATCGTTTTGAGAAGTGGTAAAGAGGTTGAGGCACCAGCAAGGGCAGCCACCGCATTGTCGAACCAAGAAAAGGAGAAAGACATCACTCTAGATGGTGATGAAGTACCTAAGCGTAAATTTCCACCTCTTTCTGATTATAAACCGGTACCTCTTTTCCCTAATGCTTTAGCAGGATCTAGACAAGATGAGCAGTTTAAAGATTTTTATGAAACTTTTCATAGATGCGAGGCAAATATTCCCCTTTTTAATGCTCTTAAACAAGTACCTCATTATGCTAAATTTCTGAAAGAATTGTGTACACACAAGAGGAGATAGAAACTAAAAGGATGTGAAAAGGTGAGAGTTGGGGAGAATGTTTCTGCAGTTATTCAAAGAAAACTCCCTACAAAGTGCAAGGATCCAGGTATGTTCACTATCCCCTGCATGATAGGTAACACTAGAATTGAGAAGGCCATATTAGACTTAGGAGCTTCTATTAATGTCATGCCATATTCTATATATGCTTTTCTGAAACTTGGACCTTTAAATAAAACTGGTGTTGTGATTCAATTAGCTGATAGATCTAATGCCTATCCTAAGGGTGTAGTTGAGGATGTTCTTGTACAAGTAAATGATTTGGTTTTTCCTACTGATTTTTATGTGCTTGATATAGATAATGGTGATCAAACCACTCCTATTCTGCTAGGAAGACCATTTTTAAAAACATCCAAGACTAAGATAGATGTTTATAGTGGCACACTCACCATGGAATTTGATGGTAAGATTGTTAAGTTGAATATTTATGATGCTATGAAATATCCTACTGATGATACACCTATTTGTTCTCTTGATGCGATTGATTCTTTGGCACAGGAAATCTTTGAACTTAATGAAAAGGATGGATTAGAAGTCTCCATTAGTAAACATCTTGAGAAAGAGGAGCCAATGTTGAATGCTGATTTGCAGGAAACTGTTGCAGTATTGGATGATTCTCCAGACTTACAATAGTCAGGTAATGCTCCTTATGTTATATTGCCGATTTCTGATAGGAGACTTTTACCCTCTGTTTTGCAGGCCCCCATTCAAGAATTGAAGCCTCTCCCTAGCGACCTCAAGTACGTATTCCTTGAAGACGGAGAGACATTACCGGTGATCATCTCTAGTAGCCTTAGCGCACCACAAGAAGAGCAGCTTGTGCAGGTTCTCAAGGAGCATAAGACAACTATCGGTTGGATGATTGAGGATATCAAAGGAATCAGCCCGTCTACATGCATGCATCACATCTTATTTGAAGAGCAAGCAAAACCTTCCTGTCAACCACAAAGAAGGCTGAACCCACTCATGATGGATGGAAGGGGAAAGCACCGGAAGTTGCAACCACAAGAGTTAGAGGATCCAGTTTATTGTGATTAAAAACGGGGAAGTTTGTTTTTTCTTTTTCTTTTTGTTTTTGCATTTATAGTTTAGTTGTTTCTGCCCTTTCTTTGCATTTTACCCTACATTGGGGACAATGTAAGTTTTAAGTGTGGGGGATGGGATTTAGGTTAGAATTTAGGTTGTGTTTTAAAATTTGATTTAGGTCGTGTTTTTCTGCATTTAAAAAAAAACTAAACTCTTTTGAAATCAATTGAAACAATATTCTGGGAAAATTCTTGTGAACTGAGTAAAGAAATATGATCAAGGAGTACACCATTCATCTGAAGCCATCCCTTTTAAGCTAGTCCTAAATTCAGGTTTAAGTAAATAGGGTAAATATTTTTCCAAGAAATTCAATTGGTAGGACGGAGCATAAAATGCACCTACCAACCAAGCAATTCAATAGTAGGATGAATTATAAAATGCACCCACTAGCTAGCAATTCAAGCAGTAGGACGAAGCATAAAATGCACCTATTGACCAAGTAATCCTAACAGTGGAATGGAGCATAAAATGCACCCACTGACTAAGTCCTAAAAGTGAGATAGAGCATAAAATGCACTCACCTCCACCAAGGAGAGAAAAAAAAGAGAGCAAGTAAAAATGTTTTCCCTAGTTTACTACTTGGTTTGTAGTAGTAAAGAAGGGATTCGCTGATAGATGAGTTGAGTATAACTTGGTTGTGTTGACTTAATAGTTCACAATAACCGACCTAGGATATTTGTGGAAAAAGATGAAGGAAGCTTGAGTTTAAAGATCAGTAGGATAGTTATTTGTTTTGTTTTTGCTTGAATTTTGTCTTGCCCGAGGACGGGCAAGGTTTAAGTGTGGGGGGATTGAGAATAAAAATTATCATATTTTTATTCCTTAATATTCAGTTTTTTATACTTATTTAGTACCTAATTGGACTCACTATTCTTGTATTTCGATTTAGGGTATGAAAGAAGGCGTAGGGTGAAAACAAGGCTAATTGGGTAATTTTGCACAGTTTCGGCACCGTGCAGTAATCTGGGCATAACTCTCCTATCTGGACTCCGATTGAGATGATTCAAGATGCATTAGAAAGATAAGAAAAGACTATACAACTTTCATGTTTTGAGTTGTGATAGATTCGGATTGCATCGATGCCAAAATTGAGCCCGAAGTCTAAACAAATTTGTAGAGAAGCCCAGTTTGCAACAGAAGCCCAATGAGCAAAGAAGCCTTGCAGCAGCCCAATTCGTTAAAGAAGCCCAATACGAATGCAAGAATAAGAAACATCAAATAGTCCTATCAGATTCAATTTTCTATTGTATTTCTAAAAGGATAAAAGAGATTAAGATTACCAGTTAGGAGATAGGAGTAGATTAGATCTAATCTAGGCATTATCTATTAGAGAACTAAACTCCCAATGAAGAAAGAACTCCTTAGAGGAGCAGGAGACAGCTCCCTCCTAAGTCTATATAAAGGGGGCGGACTAGCACCCAAGGCACCACTCAACCTTGGGGGAGAAGAACTCAGCAAGCAAGGCAGAAAGAAAGCAGATTGGGAGCAGTCGAACCTCTCTTCTCCTCTCTTCTCTTCTCTTCGCCCCTTTTCTTCATTATCTGATTTTCTTGGAGTTTTGACCATGACCATGTGTGGCTAAACTCTTGTACTTGGTTGAAGGAAGTAGAAACCTTAGAATCCACTAAACTGTGAGATCTAATTTAGTTTTTATTGTCTAATTCATGCTTAGGATATCAAATGTTCTTCTATGTTTATATATATGATTATTTCGTTTAATTGTTAGGAAGGCCTACTAGTTTATTATTCCTTACAATCTATTGCTAGATTAGATATCAAATCCGTAATTGTTTGATCCCTCTAATCTGTGAAGCAACTAGGGTTTAATGATTTGCTGCATCAGAAATTGTTAGATCCTAGGAAGAACAGTCGATTAAATTAAATGCAACCGCTTGTGCTTGTGTTGTTTAGCTTCATCGATCTCTAATGCTTAATGCTATTGCTGGATTAAATTTTTAACGCTTATTTAGGGGTTGTTCAGTAGTAAGGGTTAAGAGGATCGCTTGTTTTCCAATTAACTGATAGAAGGAAGACCGCCATGGGTGATACGCCCTTCAACTTCACCTATGACACGGAAGCAATGATCCCAACCGATATCGAGGTGCCTACGCTACGCTTGGAGGCCTATAACGAGGAAGCAAACGACGACGAGCTCTGTACCAACCTTGACTTGGTGGAAGAAGTACGGGACTTGGCATACATTCGGGCTGCAACCTACCAGTAGAGAGTGGCTCGGTACTGTAACGCTTGGGTCAAGAAACGACATTTCTGTGTTGGTGACCTAGTTCTTCGAAATATTATGGTACCTGAGCCCAGTGTTGGTAAGCTCGGACCGAACTAGGAAGGTCAGTACTGAGTAAGGCAGGTACTCGGGGAAGGTACGTACGAGCTCGAAACCCTAGAAGGAAAATAGGTACCTCGAGCGTGGAACATCGGCAACCTAAGACGAAACTACCTGTGATCGCCGAACTAGAGAGAGGATTGCAAGTCACTCCCAGAAGTCCAAGGACTAAAGTGCCGAGCTGATAAAAGACCTCGACACTACGATAAGTCCCATTCGCCTCCTCGGCATGGGCATATAAGTCCTAGTCGCCTCCTCGACATGGGCATACAAATCCCAATCGCCTCTTCGGCATGGGCAGACAAGCCCTAATCGCCTCTTCAGCATAGGCAACTCATCTCCTCATGCCTAAGGCATAGACAACTCAGGTATAAGCCCTACGATGTCTAGCCCATTTCGGCATATAATGAAAAAGTTGAACCCCAGCTAAGGGACAACTAACATTACTAAGTAGCCCGTGCGTAGACAGGTCGGGTATATGCCCTACAATGTCCGCGCACCTCGGCGTACATCATGCGAAGTTACCCCTACTCGTAGTCCAGTTCGGTAGCTCAACGGTTCGGGGTAACCTATACCTATTTGGTTAATTCGCCAGTTAGGGAGTTATTTGCACTTGGAATATTTTTGAAAAAAAAGACAACTGTATTTCATTAATATGAGGAGTTCGCTACAAAAAAAAAAAAGAGATTTTCTACTATAGACCGAGCTCGCAGGCCCGGGGTATACAATATGGAAGATCTACTCATCTGGGTGCTCTTCGCCCTTGCCCGAGGCTTCAACACGTGGGTCAACCCTTTCATCAGCACCGACCTCTTCGATATTGCCGAGCAGCTCGCCGTCACTCTCCACCTCGGAGTCTGGGTCCTCGGCAGCTTCAACAACCATTTCATCTATGACTCTTGAGGTGGTGATGGCGCTTAGATCGAGTTGTAGAAATTCACGTCGGGTCAGCCACTTGCTAAGCTTGAAGCCCTTACGGTAGCCTTCCGTCCCCGCCTCGGTCAGCTCTTCCTGGAACTCCTCTGAGGTCTTATACTCCTCGACGGCCATTGTCTTGAACTCCTCCCCTGCTTGAAGGAGTATCTCAGTCTGCTCCTTCCCGAGGCCCTCAAGATTCTCTACCTCCCGCTGTAATGTAGCTTTCTGCCTCGCGTGCTCCTCCTTCTCAGTCATCAACAGTGTGATCAATTCTTTCTGAGCCCGCACATCCTTCTTCAGCTGGTTATTCTCACTGCGAACCTGGTTTAACTTGGTGTGAGCCTCACGAGACGAGGACTCAACTGCAATAGCTCGCTTCAGGTGCAGTTCGGACTGGTACGTCAGAGCGTGCACAACGGAGTTCACCTGCCAAGAGAAGAATAGCAGTTAGTACAAGAAAAGTTCTCAAGTACATAATTGAAGAAGTAAAGACAACTTACCACCATACAATGAGTAGCCGTTCGAGCTCCGAGCTGTGCGACCGACAACTCGGCCCAGTTGGCGACCTCCTCGGCATATACCGCGCTCTTGCTCTTGAGAAGGCTGTACTTCGGAGTCAGGATGCTCCAAATTGCTCCCTTGCTGCCCGAAGAAGTGGCAGCCGCTGGGGCGGGCTCCGAAGATGTTGCCTCCTCGGGCGCGCGGGGCGGGGATACCCTTCCTGGTTCCTCCTCGACCAGATCGATCACTGGAGGTTGCGTAGTGGAGGGCCGCTCGGGCTCAGGGACAACAACCTGCAGAGACTCAATGCGAGGTCTTTTGATAGCTCGCTTCTTCTTCCCCTTCATCCTTCCAAGGAGCTCATTCGCAAGAAGTTTCATAGTTGTTGTAACAAAAGCAAAACGTCAGAAATAGTATCTAAATAAAACAAAGGCAACACAAAAGTAATGACCTACCAGGACTCATACCAGCTTGTACGAGCTTGTCTTCGGTCACATAGACCGCGAACTTGAGACCGAGCTCCGCCCAGGACTAAAGCACTTCCCTTGTCTTCAAGTCCAGCTTGACACCAGAATCTTGGATGGCCGCCCTCTAGTGGGTTAAGAAAGGCCACCCCTCAGTGTTACAGACCAAAAAGTAGCCCCTTTTCCAAGTTGAGACCTTGTTTGGGAGTTCGTGTAAGAGCTTGTAGCCCGGACGTGGGGACAAATAGTAAGTCTGCCTATGCTCAGGTAGAACACAGGAGGAGTTATTCTTTATTGAAAGGATTGAAGAAAAAATGTCAAGATCAAGGGGCAGGTTATAGTCATGGAAGAGGGAGATGGTTCCTACTATGTTGCGGATGGAGTTCGGGTGCAACTGATCTATGGTAATGTTGAAGAGTTTAATGACTTCGACGATCAGAGGTTGAAGTGGAAGACGAAGATCAGCTGTGAGCTTCTCCTCGAAGATCACGATCTCGTTGTGACCGTGCTCCCAGGGAAAGTTACCTATCGGAAGACTATAGACAAGGTCACTCGGAAGCCTATACTGAGCTACTAAGGCCCGGAGCCTATCCACTATCATCGTCGATGGGCCAAAGTTATCTAGCTGTCGACCTCGGTGCGAGGTGGACGCCAGACCTCCGGAAGCCTTTCGTGCCTCCCGGGGTGATTCCACCTCAGGAGGACCGCGGACCGCTTCTTGACCCAAAGTAGCTTCTTCGGTGAGGCGATCTACGACTTGAGCCGAGGTACCCACCTCGGCCCCAACAGATTCACCGCTCCCATCTAAAAGACTATCAAAGCTAAAACTAGACATAGTGAAGAAAAGACAATCAGAAAAGGAGAGCTAGGGAAGACTCACCAAAGAAAGACCGAACTGAAAGAAGACACCGGACTGGAGAAACCGAGCTAAGAAGCTTGAATGCGACCTCAGAACGAAGATTTGTGAATTTGTGGGAAGCAAATGAGTCTCGGGCCTCCTATTTATGGCCGGTATGTCCAAAAATCAATGATCGAGATTGAAGCAATCCAACGGCTCCTAGGAAAACTGGTTGCGCGACCCCCGAGGTTGAAATCAGTTTAGCGCGTTTTTTGATGTCCGCAGAGTTTGTAGATCGCGTGACGTCCGCGCGTAAACCAGACACGACCTGGGTTATTCCTGGTTGAGATGGATAGCCGAACAGATCCGACCAACGTTTCATTCGACAAGCCGCCCGGACCTCGGGCCAAATCCACTTGTCTCGTCTTGAACTCCCCGCACTGGGTCGGGACCCCTGGCTCGGGGAGTGGGGGGTAATTGATGAAGGGTGATTTGGCCCGACCTAGTAAAGAGGGGACACATGAACACGACCTGACCAAGAGATGACAACTCAGCTTATCATAACTAGTCCGCAGCAGATCGAGCTCGGGTACCCAACCACCTCGGGCTAAAGTGACCTCAGGACAATGCCACCTCGGGATGAGATCGCCTCGGTACCAGATCGCAACAAGAACACCTCGATGCCAAGGCACTTCGACACTCAACCCAGTTCGGGACTTAAAGATATCAGCTCGGGGATGCCGACATGCCACTACGTGGTGATCCCAAAAACCCCTCCAATGGATCTCGAGCCTCACGGGATCATGCCGCGTAATAGCTAGCATTATATCCCCGACCGATTCAGGCGGAACTGATGAACCTTATCGGTTGGCAGCGTTATCTTCCAACTAACGCGAGGATTCGACTATATAAAGGCTCCACCCCCGGAGGTTCAAGGTATCCGTGATTATTCTGCTCTCTATCTCTCTACACTCTAAAGTTTTCTAGCTCGCAACAGTCTACTAACTTAAGCATCAGAGCGACCTCGTCAGGCTAGCAACCCCGGGTTCTCTGATCCTTCTCTTGCATATCAATTTAGTCCAACTAACGCGGAAACGGATCCTATCATGACGAAGATCCCGGAACCAATCCACGAAACTTGCGAGGACTCGACTATATAAAGGCTCCACCCCCGGAGGTTCAAGGTATCCGTGATTATTTTGCTCTCTAGCTCTCTACACTCTAAAGCTTTCTAGCTCGCAACAGTCTACTAACTTAAGCATCAGAGCGACCTCGTCGGGCTAGCAACCCCGGGTTCTCTGATCCTTCTCTTGCATATCAATTTAGTCCGTCGTTCGCCTAGAAGCCAGATCACCTCCAGCAGGGAGCAGCTAGATCGTGCTACATCACTAGCCGATAAGGCTTATCGTGTCCATCTAATTTAGGCGGAATGAGGATAAGGCCTACGATTGCACAACGTAATCCCAAAAGGCTCGGAGGTAGCTGAGAAGCTTCTAGAGTTCTGCTATGTGTCACTTAGGCAGGCTTGGCCATCCAAAGTACCCAAACCTTGGTGCTATCCGAGGTGATCAAGATACTCGAGGTGGCCCAATCTGCCGAGGATGCTGAGTCATATGTCCAATCACCAGGTCGTGTCCATGTGCCAACTGCTTAGTAGGTCGCCAAATAACCCCTCATCAGTAGCATTAGTATCTTGCCTCTTTTTCACTTTATATATAATTTTATATATATATATATATATGAAGAACGGTTTTAGGATTTAGATAAATATACTTTTGTGCTTTTATAATGTACTTTCTTATTTTATATTTAATTTTGTAGATTTGTACTATAACTTAATATGGATTTATTGAGTTTCTAATGACCACTTGGCCAATTACTCCTAACTCGCCCTTTCATTCAAGATGTTATTAACTGGGTGATGTAAGACATCCTCTTGCATCAACATTTTCAACATTTTCTGCACCAACCAATAACAATCTGTTACCCCCCTTTCATTGAGGACAAGCTAGCGTGGCAGATTTCTATTGTGATTTAGATATAACCAAGCTTGGAGTTGAATGGAAGTTGGTTAAGGGGCTAAGGGCAGTTGAAAAATGAATATCAAATCAAATTCAGATAGAACAAATTCTTTTTTGGTCGGACTTAGATATACGCCTATTTCAAATCAATCCGATCTATCTGCAAGCTTGGCCTAGTATGATGAACAGATCAGATGGGGCATACACATACCGACATACGCATTAAAGCAAAGATCAGTTCTTGTAAATTTCATCAAAACTCAAAACGAGATTAAGAATTGTATATATTTATATAACTTGAAACTGTACACTTTGTCAGATGATCAATGATACAAATTGATGCGAGTAATTATTTACTGTAAGAATTAGTGTCCTATATCAAATCAAATTTAGATGATGTATTCTATATTCCTATATTCCTATTGTATCAGATTTAGATATACCCGTTGAATCACTTCTTCAGAAACTGTGGTGCTGGTACCTCTCGTTTGAAATTATTATTTCCATCTAGAGCAGAATACTGTGCTAGCCTGCTTAGTTGATCCTTTATTTAGGCTGTACCAGGAAGCTAATGTCTTATGTCTGCATGTTGAGTTGATTCTCCTGTTTTGCAGTGTGAGAGAAAACTTGAATAGCTTGCGGAGTTCATCAGCTATATTTGAAGTGTTAGTAATGCCGCATTAAATGCAGTGCATTACGCAAGCTGCCTTCATAACTTTCTGAACATATGTCCGCGACTCCGAATTGGCACTCTGTGACACATGTCACCTCGGAATAATTAGGTGACACCCGGAATCACTTAAGCAATAATTTGTCTTAGTTAAATTGATGGTGTCCCATCGGGCGGCCTGGCCCAGGCATGACCTGGTGGTGTGGCACAGGCGCGACCTAGCGGCCTGGCCCTGCTGTGACCTGGCGGCCTGGCCCTAGCGTGACATGGCGGCCTGGCACAGGCGCGAACTGGCAGCTTGGCCTAAGCGCGAACTGGCGGCCTGGCACAGCACGACTTGGTAGCTTGGCCCTGGCGCGACCTGGCAGCCTGGCACAGGCGCGAACTGGTGGCCTGGCACAGGCGTGAACTGGTGGCCTGGCACAGGCGTGAACTGGCGGCCTGGCCCTGGCGCGACCTGGCCCAGGCGATGAACTGGCGGCCTGGCACAGGCGCCAACCTGGCAACTTGCGATATGTGCTCACTGATAAATTCGGCATGCATATCCTAACACTCCCACGATCCTTGGAAGTTGGCCCACATGCCGAACGATCCGGAGGGTAGTCAACGTGCATGGCGGTTGCCTCCGGGAATCTCGGACTACTTAGGCAACTTCTCGGAAATCTCGGATGCGGTGCTTGAAGCCCACGCCAAACAATGCCTATATAAAGGCACCAACCCCAATGGCATGGGGGGGGGGCAAGTAAGCATATTCTAGCTCTCATACTTTGTGATTTTTAGCTCACAGTCTACTAGGAGAGTATTGACTTAAAGCATAGGAGTGACCTCGCCGGGTTAGCCACCTCGGGTCCTCTGACATTGATTCCATGCAGGTCTCTAAAGAACTACGAAGCTCAACAATCAATCCAGCTCGACCCTCTGGTCAGCTCGACAACTAATAGGCAGCTCGGCCCTCTGGTCAGCCCGACACTCTGGCCAGCTCGTCACCTAACCTGCCTAGCTCGGCCCAGTTAGTTCGGCACCTAACCTGCCATGCTCGGCCCAGTTAACTCGGCACCTAATCTGCCCCCAGCTCGGCCTGGTTAGCTCGGCATCGAGGTCCTCATCCAACAAAAGTTCACTTCGGCCTCTTGAGCCATCGACCACTTGGAAGCAGACCAAATGACGAGGTACTTAGCACAAAAAAATGATACATCACCAAAAATTGATTCATCAATTGAAGCCATTTGTGGGAAACACTACAAAAAGCTAACTTCTCATCCTCCGAAAGGCTAAGTCCTCTTCTTCTAAAAAGCTAAGTTCTCACCTTTTAAAAACTAAAAGCTTTCACTTTCTAGTTTCCATTTTTTATGAACTCAAAAACTATGTAGGAAGTTGATGGCCAACAGACTAAGCAACTCTACCAACTTTATTTCAACTCGGATAAAGCCTCATCAGTCCTCTTCGTGAGGTACCCGCTACAAAGATGAGCTCTTCGTGGCTTCCGCGGGAATAGGCGGCCAACAGACTGCATGGACGCCCCTATCTGTCAAGCCTTCCAAGGCTCCTGTGGGAGCTGGTGACTTAAAGTTAGTAGTTCTGCCCCCGTAGGTTGAGCTCCTAGTAGCCTCTTCGGCATGGGCAAAATCAAAGATCAAGGAGAGTGGACTACGAGTCGCTCCCAGAGTCTAAGGGCTAAAGTGCCGAATTGGCAAAGACTTCGGCACCACATAAGATCCAGTCGCCTCTTCGGCATGGGCAAAATCAAGGGTAAGGAGAGTGAACTGCGAGTCGCTCCCAGAGCCTAAGGAATTGAATCGAAGCTTACAAGCTCATCGAATTAGTCATTTCAGGCCAAAAGGAGCAATCTACACCCTTCGTCAAGTTACTTTCAGCTCGGGAGTGGGGGGCAAATGATGAGGGCGGATTTGGCCCTCCAATGATATTGTGACACATGGCACCTCGGAACAACTAGTTGACACCCGGAACCACTTAGGCAACAACTTGCCTTAGCCAAGTTGATGGTGTCCCACCGGGCGGCCTGGCCCAGGCGCGACCTGGCGGCTTGGCCCAAGCGCAACCTAGTGGCCTGGCCCAGGCGCGACTTGGAGGCCTGGCACAAGCGCAACCTGACGGCTTGGCCCTGGCGCGACCTGGCGGCCTGGCACAGGCGCGAACTGGCGGCTTGGCCCAGGCGTGAACTGGCGGCCTTGCACAGGAGCGACCTGGCAGCCTGGCCTTGCCGCGACTTGGCGGCCTGGCAGTCTGGCACAGGCACAACCTAGCGGCCTGGCAGCCTGGCCCAGGTGCCGAACTGGCGGCCTGGCACAGGCATCGACCTGGCGACCTACGAGACATACTCGTCGATAAATTCAGCATGCATATCCTAACACTCCCACGATCCTTGGAAGTTGGCCCACGTGCCGAACGATTCTGAGGGTGGTCAATGTGCATGGCGGTTGCCTCCGGGAATCTTGACCACTTAGGCGACTTCTCTGAAATCTCGGATGCGGTGCGTGAAGTCCACACCAAACAATGCCTATATAAAGGCACCAACCCCAATGGCATAGGGGGGAGGGGCAAGTAAGCATATTCTAGCTCTCATACTTTGTGATTTTTAGCTCGCAATCTACTATGAGAGTACTGACTTAAGCATCGGATCGACCTCGTCAGGTTAGCCACCCCGGGTCCTCTAGCATTGATTCCTTGCAGGTCTCTAAAGAACTACGAAGCTCAACAATCAATCCAGCTCGCCACCAGGCAGCTCGGCCCTCTGGTCAGCTCGACCCTCTGGTCAGCTCGGCAACTAATAGGTAGCTCGACCCTCTGGTCAGCTCGGCACCTAATAGGTAGCTCAACACTCTGGTCTGCTCGTCACCTAACCTGCCTAGCTAGGCCCAGTCAGCTCGTCACCTAACTTGCCTAGTTCGGCCCAGTCAGTTCGGCACCTAACCTGCCCAGCTCGGCCCAGTTAACTCGGCACCTAATTTGCCCCCACCTCGCCCTGATCAGCTTGGCATCCAGGTCCTCATCCAGCAAAAGTTCACTTTAGCCTCTGAATCATCGACCACTTGGAAGCAGACCAAATGACGAGGTACTTAACACAAAAAATTGATACATCACCAAAAATTGATTCATCATAATCTTTATCCCTTTGTTTTTTTGTCAATTGCCAATTTAATATTAAAGGTATACCAGAAAGAAGGCGGGAAAAACGAAAAAGAAAAGCTTCAGTGATTCCATAAACTTCTCTTGCGTGGAAGTATGTTGCTTACCCATGAAGCATAATAGCAGAGAGATGCTTTCCCTCTTTCACTCTTTGGTTGACAGTCATCACTTTCGGTTCGCATAATGCTATCTCTCATTCAGTGGTTTCCTCCTGATTTGTTTTTGAGATATTATCTCCTAAGAAAAAGGTTTCCTTCAGAGGTGCCTATGTCCTGTCACATTATTCACCAATGTTGATTACTCCATTTTTGACAGGACATAAATGTTACATATGATATTATGAATCACACAAATTAGGGAAAGGAGAGGTGGAGACTGGAAAGAGGTAATGAATTGATGGTCCTTGGCTCAAGGACGAATTTTATACTCAGAAGTTGAGTAGTTTATTACCATTTTGTCCTTAACCTCGCAGAGCACTTGGTTTTCAGACGTCAAGCTCTCCGATAAACTTATCCACATGGGAGATTCTGTGTTTTCAGAGATTTTTTTTTTCTGTTTCTTGTTTTTTTTTTTTTTTTTTTTTTTTTTTTTTTTTTTTTTTCCTTCAGCAGATCCGGACTCTACTAATACCAGTTCTACAGAACGAGAAACCAAACAATGAATAATTTTACAATGGTGTACAAGAAAATGTTTACAGGCATTCACATTCTCCAAAAAGGAAGAGGAATAATAAGCAAAACTACATTTTAAAAGTGACCCAGGAATTAAGTCGAATTAGAAAAACAGAATCCAAACCACCTACAACCTGAAGCAGCGATATAGCAATACATGAATACATTGAATGGTTACAGAACTGGTTCTGGAGAATGGAGGAGATGCAGTGTGCATTGGCGTCGATCTTTGGGTGACAAGGCACAGTAGTAAGTTCATGGTTTCAGAGAAGCAGAAGAGTTGTGAGGAAAATGCCCAAAGATGAAAATAAGACATAAGTAGTACTCTGTGGCTGTCCGCTTGGCTTTGGTGAGGTTGGAGGAGAAGCAACTGTCCCATTTCCACTGGTTGATGTGTTCTTCGTAACCGAAGGTAATGGTGGCTCTGCTACATCAGATTCTGTCAGGACAGGGTTTGGAGCCTCAGCAGGAGGTAAAAGTGCAGCATTCACAATTGGCAGGAGACCGCCAGGTGGAGTAGGCTTCATATAGCCTGGTTTTTTGTTGCCCATCTTCAAACATCGGTTATCTGCATTAACAATTTAACATGAAGCACCAACACCATCACTAACTTAATATTGAAACTGTTGAATTATAAAATGGATTACAATTAGAATGAGGTAGAGGAAGGAACAATAGCATCTCCATCGAGTAGGATCAGCACTTACTTCTGTATGCATTAGCTGTCCCTGGGAAGTCGGTGATGATTCCATTGATCCCGGCTCCCATGACAAAAGAATTGATCTCAACAGTAGGGTCTGCAAAGAAGTCCCATGCTGAGAGACAAACTCATTCCTGAATAAATATACGTACACAGTGAGGTTTGCTGACTGTAGCTTTGGTACAATGTTGGTATCACCAGTGAGGAAGAAGTCATTCATAGGAAATACAGATTCCTTTGTGATTGCCACAGATTGAGCAAATTTCTTGATGTCCATGATGGAGGAGTTATCAGCATCGCGGATATCTTCATCAACTTTGTATACCAATTGATAATTGGTTTTCTCCTTGAACTTGATTAAAACAGAGCTGTTACTGGACTGGATCATAACCTTCTGGTTGGTTTCGTTATAGCCAGACTGGTTTAAAGCATCAATCACTGCATTGGTTATGCTAAAGCCCAGACTCTTTGCAAGATAGGCTGCATTCTGCAGAGAAGGAAAATAAATGTCATGATCCAGTTGAAAATGATGACAACTCTAAGAAGGATATAAATAAAGTTCAAGTCCCACGAGAAGTAGCCATCCTCCCCACTAGTGTGCACAAATGCTGAATGTGCACCAGAGAAGGGACCTGCTAGTTGATAGCAACAACACAAAATCTTCTTATTCTCCAGATACAGAAATTTTCTAGGTTATCATTTACAGTTTTTTACTCTTCTCCATCTAAACCCCAAAGCAAGTGGGTCATATTTGAAGTTTTAGCTAACTAAAGCTGTTTGGTGAGAGATATTGGTTCCTAAGAGCCTACCCCTGGTGCCTGGATGTCACATGTAAATTTTCTGGTCTTACGCCACCATAATGAATTAGCTATACATCAAGGAAAGCATCTGTTTTTAGTAGGGCTGCACAGAAGTTGCATCAGAACTGGTTCGAATCTGGATTCAATCTGGTAAAAGCTGGATTCGGATATCTCCCTTGATCCTAACACATTGGATCAAATTGGAAGTCAATCCTTTTAGTTAACGGATCAATTTCGAATATACCCTGATCTGATCTGTCATGACCTGATCCGATCCATTAGTTATAAAATATTATCTATTATATTATATAATATGTATATATAATAATAAAAGTAATATATTATTTATATTATATCACCATGCTTTTTTTACTATAATCCAAATCAAATTGGATATCTGGTAAGATATTCAAATTTGAATCATAATCTTGGAAATTCGACCGATTGTTATTAAATTTAGATCTGTTGGATATATTATCAGATCGCATTGGATATACCCCTTACCATCCAATCCAATCTGTTTGCAGCCCTAGTTTTTAGTTGGCTGAGCCCTATCCATATTAACCCATTACACAAATTCTGATTTTGTTTTTGTAAAATTTTTAGTTGCATTTAGGGGTGGTAATTTCTGACAAACACAAGGAATCTATCCAACTTATAACTCATCTACTTGGTGGGTTGCATATGGGTTGGCAATGCATTCGGGTCAAGTTTAAGTTGGTTGGAGATCCTTCCCAAAATTTTGGCATCCCGCCCCACCTCTCTCTCTCTCTCTCTGAGCCAAGCAGATTCTCCATGTCTTAATCAACCATCAGAAAAAGAAAAAGAAGAACTAATAAAATATACAAGATGCTGGTGAAGGAGGGTATTCACACCAATGAGGCTGGTGATACAATAGTCAATTCCCAGTAGCTGCTCCACTAGATGTGACTGAAAGTCATTGTTCTTTGATGCCAGTTTGCCACCTCTGGCCATTTCAGAGAGAGAAGAGAGAATAGAGAGGGGAGGAGGACAAAATTGACAACCATCTCTTATGACAGTTTTGATGCGAGGCAATTTTGTATGAATTGATTCTTTTTCTACTCATGGATTTGGTATTATTTTGTGAAAGTGACTGATTTTATCAATTCAGCCAACTTTGTTTTTTTAAGTCCTTATCCTATCTTTTTTCTTTTTTTCTTTTTCATTGGAGGGGGTGGGGGGTGGGGGGGATTTAAAGTTGGTAACCATCATTGTTGGGTCTAAATTGGGAAAGCGTGTACCAGTCCCAAACAGATTATTAATCGATTCTATAAGACAGACTTAGAACCAAACCAATTATTAATTGGGATAATAAGGTCTGACCCAATAGTACTTGACATCCATAATTGCCTATGATAATAACAATTTTGAACTTCACTTTTGATAGTATCGCCATGATAAAATAACAGTAAAATAGTATATTGTTTATATGTTGATAAAACAAGTGTTTTTGACCAAAATTATCTTATATACTGTCTATGAATTTCATCCTTCTAGACATATATGTAACAAAAATTACAAGAAAACCAGGTGTTGAATGGGCCGATTTGTGTTTAGTTTATTTTCTTTTAAATTAAGAAGTTGTTGGGCCTTGGGCCCATTAGTTTTTATTTTTAAAAGAGTTGTAACTATTTAGTTTGAATTGCCGCCATACTAAGGGCATCTTTGTAATAGAATGAGGGGCTGGCGGCTAGGGTTATGAAACACAATCCTAGTTGACCTTCTTCTCCTTTTCTTCCTCTTTCTCTTCCTATTGCTGAAATCTACAACTTTCCCCTCTTCCATTCACAAGAAGCTTGACCGAATCAACAGATAATGGTTTCTACTTGGTATCAGAGCAGGTTGAAGGTTCTGGAAGTGATTCTCTCATGCAGCCCTAGATCGGCCGACTGCATGGAGATTTAAGAGGCTGATCAAAACTCTCAAGTAAGCCTAGCTTTTGGATTTTCTTGATGGATCTGTATGCCCTGTAGCTGGTCTAGGGTTTCTCATCAAAATCAGGAAAAACTGGAGAAAAGGGAATAGTCATGTTTTTGTTGGACTCTTCAATTTTGACCTAGGTAGTGGCACCCTATTTTTCTAGGGTTCCTTGGAGTTTTTTATAAGGAGCGATTCAAGTCCCACGTGGTTTGGAGGCTCCTAGAGAGGGTGGTTGCTTTTTCTCGCTCTTCTTCCATTCCACAGAAAATGAATCTTTCGTGGGAAGAAAGTCCAGGACACCAAAGGAGTGTCATTGGTTCCAGAAGGTGTTTTGTTTGTTCTTGCTGCATTTTTTATTTGTTTCTATACCCTTTTGAAGAAGCATGAAGGGACACAGAGTTGAATGTAAGCCTGGGAATGAAATGAGACCTGTGGGAGGAGGTGCTGGAGACCCCTTCGGAGCTAGGACCATTACTACAGTTAGGTTGGATGGTACAAACTACTTGGAATGGTCCCAATATGCAAAGATGGCCATTGGGGCTCGTGGAAAATTGGGGTATATTACTGGTGAAGAGTTGAAACCTGAAACTGGCAACTCCCGGTGGGTGCAGGAAAATTATATGGTAATGACATGGTTGTGTAATTCCATGTTGCCACATATAAGTAAAAATTTTTTATGGGCAAATACTGCTAGGGCCTTTCTGAATCTGTCAAACCATGCTCTGGGAGATTGTTTCAAGCCATATAGTGACTTCTTCAGCTTGCATACCTTTCCCTTTTCAGCACTATCATAAAAATCAGTTGGAAGATCCAAATACACCTCTTCTTGCAGATCCCCATTTAGGAAAGCATTCTTCACATCCAGTTGAAACAAGGGCCAAGAGTATGGGGTTGCAGAAACCTATTCACAAAGGGAGAATGTTGCTAGGGCTTATCAACTAAGGAATCAGATTATTGCTACAAGGCAGGGAGATAGATCTGTTGTAGCCTATTTTTCAGTCCTTAAGACCCTGTGGCAGGAGATCGACATCTAGAGACATTTGCGCCAGTTGCAAAGACGACCTCTGTTCGGATACTCCTTTCTCTTGCTGCCTCATACTCTTGGCCCTTGTTTCAATTGGATGTGAAGAATGCTTTCCTAAATGGGGATCTACAAGAAAAGGTGTATTTGGATCTTCCAGATGGTTTTTATGATAGTGCTGAAAAGGGAAAGGTATGCAAGCTGAAGAAGTCACTATATAGCTTGAAACAATCTCCCAGAGCATGGTTTGACAGATTCAGAAAGGCCCTGATTGTTTTTGGCTACACTCAAACTCAATCTGATCACACCTTGTTTGTGAAGCGCAGGGGATCTTTGGTGTCAATCCTGATTGTTTATGTGGATGATATTGTTGTCACTGGGAATGATCTGAGTGAGATTGATAGTCTGAAGAGGAACTTGCATAAGGAATTTGAGATTAAGGATCTTGGAGAACTGAGATACTTCTTAGGCATCGAAGTTGCGAGATCGAAACATGGAATTTTTATCTCTCAAAGGAAGTATGTCTTGGACCTTCTCCAAGAGACAGGGAAGCTTGGAACAAAGGCAGCTAACACCCCCATTGATCAGAAGGTGAACCAGTAAAGGACCTTGGGAGATACCAAAGACTTGTGGGTCGGCTACTATACTTGTGTATGACAAGACTGGACATCTCCTATGTAGTAAGTGTAGTGAGTCAATACATGCATGCTCCACGAGACCAGCACTGGAAGGCAGTTGACAGGATCCTTGCTTATTTGAAGGGACATCCAGGCAGAGGCATTTTGTTTACTGATCATGGACAGTTGAAGCTAGAGGCTTATACAGATGCAGATTGGGCAGGATGCCTTGATGACAGAAGATCAACTTCGGGAGTGTGCACCCTAGTTGGGGGTAACCTAGTCTCATGGAAGAGTAAAAAACAAACAGTTGTGGCAAGATCAAGTGCAGAAGCCGAATATAGAGCCATGGCACATGGAGTTTTAGAACTTCTTTGGATCCGTTCTCTGTTAGAAGAAATCGGTGTACAGGCAGAAGAACCTATAATGTTATACTGCGATAACCAGGCAGCAATTAATATTGCCCATAATCCAGTCCAGTATGACTGAACTAAGCACATTGAAGTAGATAGACATTTTATCAGAGAAAGGGTAACTTCTGGAGAAGTTTGTCTTCCATACATTTCTTCTGATCTGCAACTTGCTGATGTTCTCACAAAAGGCATTGCAAAGAATAAGCTGGAGCATGATCTACGCAAGTTGGGAATGTGTGACATCTACTCCCAATTTGAGGGGGAGTGTTGAATGGGTCGATTTGTGTTTAGTTTATTTTCTTTTAAATTAAGAAGTTGTTGGGCGTTGGACCCATTAGTTTTTATTTTTAAAAGAGTTGTAACTATTTAGTTTGAGTTGCCGCCCTACTAAGGGCATCTTTGTAATATCTCATATTTAAGTTAAAGATAAATAGAATGAGGGGCTGGCAGCTAGGGTTATGAAACACAATCCTAGTTGACCTTCTTCTCCTTTTCTTCTTCTTTCTCTTCCTATTGCTGAAATCTACAATTTTTCCCTCTTCCTTTCATAAGAAGCTTGACCGAATCAGCAGATAGTGGTTTCTACTCCAGGAAACCTTTATTAATTATTAACTAATAGATTTGAAACAACAAGATCCAGTCCCAACCCAATTATTAATCAGGACACAGACAAGTAAAAAAACAAAGAAGAAAGACATCTTACAGAAGATTCTAGCATATGCACTGACCTCTATGCTGATCAAGACAGAAAGTGGCTTGTCCTTTGCAAAGGCCAGGAAGTCTTCTAGTAAGAAGATGCTTCCAGCATATTTATATGCAGGATTCTGATACAAAGAGTAATCCCTGAATGGGGTCGATATAACCGCTGCAGCGTAAAAAAATTGCAAAGATCAAACGAGAGTTATTAAATATCCCAAATATATGGGGCTAACAACACAAATCCTGTTTTTTCTTTCCATTCTGTGTAATGCCATATCCACCGTTAAATCATTTCTAATTATTTTGACCCATGTCCTTTTTGGTCTACCCCATCCCTTCTAGCTTCTTTGACTTGTAACAGATCACTTCTTACGGGTGCTGTGGTGGTCTTCTATGAACATGCCCAAACCATCTTAATCTAATTTATCTCATTTTATCACCTATTGGAGATACTCCTAGGTTTTCTCAATGACACCATTTCTAACCCTATCCTTTTTAGTTTTCTACTCATCCATCTCAGCATATGCATTTCTGCCACTCATTTTTTGGACATGTTGTTTCTTGACTGCCCAACATTTTTCTCCATACAACATAGCTGGCCTTACGACTGTTTTATAAAATTTTCCTTTCAATCTAAATGGAATTTGTCTATCACATAAGACTCTGATGCACCCCCTCCATTTTGCCCATCCTGCTCTAATTCTATGGGCAACATCCTCCTCAATCTCTCTCTTATTATGAACTATTGAACCAAGGTACTGAAAAAGGTCATATTGCGTTATCTTTTGATCTCCAATCCTAAGTGCATCTTTTTTTGCACTCCTATTATTATCATATATAGTTATACACTGTTTTAATCTTTCTATTTTAAAACTGTTTGTTTCTAGGGTATTTCTCCATAAACTTAATTTTTTCTTTACTTTGATTTTCTTACAGTTTTTTATTTTTTATGTTTGCATTTTAAAACTTTTTACAGCTTGCTTCATAAAGGCGTGTGTCTTGTGCCTCAGTCACAAAAAAGCCTCATGTCCTTTTAAAAACACTGGCCTAGGCCCAAGCATAACCCCTTGAAAAGGTGTGCACTTGGTGCACCTTGCACCTCAGCCGAGGCATGTACCTTAGCTCTGTTTTGCACTTTTTCAAGCAGAGTGTTTTGCTCACTTGTCAGTGCTCGAGAACTATCCCTTTTTTCTAGTGTTCTTTCATCCTTTTTAATGCAAGATATTTTTTCAAAAGATAAGAACTACAATTAAATTACAAAACTAATCATTTTATACACAAAAAAATTTAAGACCCAAGCATGGACTTGTTTGTATAGAGGCAATTTGTAGAACTAAGAATGCAAAATGTTTAACATAACTACTGGAAAAGGCCAAAGACATTGAAAATTTCACATGCTTGAATTGTTTAGTGCTTAAAATTGTTTTCAAAAAATATATATATTTCTACATTTTTACTTTGTGTATGTATTTTAATTTGAGAAAATAAGCTTTTTTAAAACATTTAGTTTTTTATAAAATTTAAGTTTGCATTTTTAATTAATATTGTTTTTTATTATTTTTTAATTTTTGCATTTTTTTAATTTTTTTTTAAATTTGCACCTTGCTTCAAAAGGACGTGTGCCTCTCCTTATACCTTGTGTACTTGCACGTTTTTCATAGTTTTGAAGTAATTAGAAGTTACTTTGGATTAGCTTCCTAAATGAATTTAGTCTTTATGGCTCAGTTTGGAAGGAGTACAAATACAAATATGTAGAGTGAAAACTTTGTACTTTGTATTATTTTCTATGTATCTGTGCCATACATATTTGTGTGTGTACTCTTTTCTACCTGAGACTAAAGGAAAATCCAAGCTCTTATATTGATCCTATAAATAGAATCATCTACTGAGTTTTTTAGTAGTGAAACTAAAAGTGTGTTGAAGTTGCATACAGGTAAGAGTGTGGTTTTCTTCTTTATCTCTCCCTCTAATGGTGCACTGTTTCTTCTCTATCTTCTGTCTCTTCATCATTTAGAATTGTCTCTTTCTTTTATAATTCAGATATTTAATGCCCATCTTCTTCCCACCTCATGAAGTTTGTAGGACCTTTTTCCTTCCCCCGCACATCATATGGAATCTTAAAATGTTTTTCTAGCAATGAGATTCAGATGATCCATCATAGAGATATTTCTCATAAGAAATTAGTAAGCCCAAGTATATACCAAGATTAGTGTTCTTTGATCCTGTTCAAGATTTTAAAAGTTCAAGATCTCATATGATGAAATACTTCAAAATCATGCTATGATTTCCTTAATCAGATGATGGAAGGCCACCGTTTTGATCTATCAGATAACCTTCAAAGAAGAAACAAATTCCAACTTACGCTTTAAGGTTTTAATCTCTCCCCATGTAAGGTTGAAGGAAAAAATTCCTGGGTTTGGCTGAATTTGTTGAATGGTAGTGATGCGGGAACTAAAATCAGTTAGAACATTTGTGTTTTCCATAAGATTTGTAGAGCCAAAGCATATGGGAACTCCATCTTGTGTCATTTGAACAGCACAGTTAATAACATCAGCACCATCATCAAAAGCTTGTTTATATGCAATATCCGTAGAATCAGGGTAGATTCCACTAGCTCCATTGTGTGAGATAACAAGTGGTACTGGAAGACAAACAAAATAAATGAATAATTTGCCGCTTTTATTGTGCTTTTGATTCAAGTATAAGGTTATGACTTCTAATTCACCAACCAAAATCTCAAGAAAACTGATGAGTTGCAGAAAGAAGTCAATATAAAACTGGCATCATACCTTTTCCAGAACTATTTGTGCTTGCATGAGCAAAGCAATCTGTGGCAGTAGTTGGGAGAAATTAATATTCTGAAGAGAAGAGTTTCTTGAAGCTAAACAAGTAATATAGATGAAGTGGACAAATAACACAAGCTATCAATGCTAAATAATACATAAATTACATGTAAATTGTAATTGAGGATATTTTTTCTCCTTTTCTTATAAAATCAATTAGCATGTAACCCAAGGAATTGGATCTGTATTTCTAATGATTGAGTATTAACTTTATTGCTGAAAACATACAAATCAGTTGAGTTCTTTTGATTGAACTACCACCATAAGTCAAGTTGTAATGCCCTGAACAAGTGGTGACTACAAAGACACTAAAGGACAACTGCTTAGTTGTATAGACATTTTATCCTGTTATTCTGCTTTTTATAGCAACTTCACATGTCTATAACAAAATTTTGATGCTTAATCCATTAAGAGTTTTATGCATTTTCTTTGGGAGGGAGGTTCTGCAAATGTTTAACACTGCACAGTTTTTTCTCTTTTGGTTTTCCATCAAGATCAGAATTTCTATTTCTTAGTATGCCTTCTAAATTGTTGTATCACAACTTTCTAATATTGGGTTCCCCAATTCTTGATGTGGTAGTGGCATACATTGTCTTCTATGTTCTGTTAGATTGTTCGATTGATTACTACAGTGTTTTACAATGCCGACCTAGGCTCACAGCTATTTTTGCGGGGTCTCTATCCTTGAGTTTGATGTCTGAATAGGTAATTTACTATATTATAGGTTGTAGCTATGATTTTTAGAGTTTAAACATTTTAACCTCAGAGGAGTTGAATCTACCATGTAACAACCCTCATGTCAATAACATAGTGCTCTCACTAATTATCTAACGAGATTAGTAATAAATTATCAAGCCTGGATTTCCTGCAAGCAAAAACTCTGCACACATAGAATCCAGCTGCACATTGGAAATATCTCCCGTACATGTGTGTCAAATTCATGGGAAGATGTTCCCAATGTATGGCTGGATTCCCATGCTTGCAGAGTGTGTGCGGAGTTTTTGTTTGCAGGGAATCCCATTGCTAAGTTATAATCTTATTTTTAATAGCTGGAGCCTCACTTTGTTCACATGTACAACTGATGTAGGACCAGCTCAGTTCTAGTCCTTAGAGAATGTTGAATGGTCTTCTTGATCAGAGTTTTTATGGCTGCCAATGGATGTAATGGCTTCTTTAAGGAATAAGAGAGGAAATAGGAAGAGAAAGAAGAGAGAAAATACTTGGAATCACTCACAGGGTGCCTAGAATCACTCTAGAGCATGGGTATCACTTACCATAGCTAGCATAAGCTGAAAAAAATTCAATATATTTCATTGCCTAAAATGTCCATACATATTTATAGACTCTAAACTCATAATAATCCTAGGAGTCAAACTGTTAGACTCATAATAGTCTTAGGAGTCAAACTGTTAGACTTGATAATCATAGTGGGACTCAAATGAAGCTGTCATATCCTATTCAATTGAAAGAAGACTCAATAACTCTAATCCTACTTATGTAATGACTCTGAAATTTTAAACATAAACAAACTATAACTAGAAGATCAAACCCAATTATTGGACCCTACAGAAAAATTATAAAATGGCAAAAATACCCTTGGTGTTCAATTCAGTCCAAATCCCAAGTACCATCACTATGCCATATCAGGACCTGTTTTAAGACCTTCTTTCTAGAATAAGTCTTCAAGGGTGCTGATCGATTCCTATCAACAACACACCTTAATATGTCTCCTGCCTCAGGCTCTAGATCCCTTTACTATTTATCCTTCTTGCTTTTAGAAAACTGGAGACTTGTGCTACTCACAGGTGATGCAGGCATCAAAATAGGCCTTAAATCAGACTAGGAGAGTTTAGAAATTCTAGTATTATAATTATGTTAATTGGGTCTTTATCAAGTTATGTTTAAAGTTTCAAGGTCATAGGATTGGTAAAAAACATAAAAGTTATTCTTTAGATAGAACCATAGAAGTTTGTCAATAGAAATTTTGCATTTTTCTTAAATGTTAAGATGATTGTATCAAGTATAAAAAAGGGTGAGAAACCCTCAGTCAGAAATGTACACAAGGGTGTATGCATAGAACACATATGCCTATATGTGTGCACAAAACATGTACATCCAGCTCCTGTACAATGAAAAATCAATTTTTTTTAGGTCGATTGTTATCCAAGTGCTCAGATGCCTAGCTGTCCTGCTGAAACCTTACCTCCAGGTACAATTGTCAATAAGATTAAGGCTACTAGAGAGTTTCTTGTGCCTGTAACAGATACACTTCAGCCCCAACCTTTGGCAGAAGGCATCCAAAAGGAGATTGCAAGGGGTTTGGAAGGTAGAGCCGAAATACAGGATGAGGAGGATGGTTGTAGGAATTATGGAGAGAGAGAATTTGGAAACTGGTGTGTGAATCCTTTGAGGACCTGTTGAGGAAGAAAGAAGTAGGAGAAACTACTGCAGAGGTATTGGAAAAACAGGAGAGTCTTCAGGACGAAAGGGACTTAAAAGGGGAGCTTATAGAGAAGGGAGGGGAACCTTTGGTTGAAATTGTAGGGGAGCTGTGCCTGAAGGTGAAAGAGTTAAAGGATGTTGAATTTTGTTCCAAAAAGAAGGGGGGAAGGAAGCTCAAATGAAGAGAAAGTTTATGGAGCTGGAGAGATTGAAATTAATGTACCAAAGGATTTAGAGTTTAGTGCAAGGGGGAAAGAAGGAAAAGGACAGAAGTAGAGGGAAGGGTGGGTTAGGGGTGGCCTTGATATAAGTTGACATGAAGATAATTAGTTGGAATGTTAGAGGTTTGGGTAGTTCTAGGAAGAGGTGGGTAATTAAGGACCTTTTTAGGAAGGAGAATCCCGATATAGTGATGCTACAGGAAACAAAAGTCGCAGAGATATAGAAGATGGGTGAGAAGTGTATGGGGCACTAGCGGTATAGGCTGGTCCTTTGTACCGTAATGGGGTGCATCTAGGGGTATAGTAACAATGTGGAGGACTGAGGTGGTGGAGTCCTTGGGAGAATTAATAGGTTGGTTCTTGGTCTTCTTGAAATTCAAGAATTTGGGTGATAGCTTTATATGGGTGCTAACAAACATCTATGGTCCCAATAGATATAGAGAGAGGTGAAATGTGGAAGGGGCTCTTTGAAATTAGGGGATTGTAGAATGGGCCATGATGTTAGGTGGAGATTTTAACGTGATCAGGTATGCTAATGAGATGAATAATCCCAATCAGATAGTCTCTATTAGCATGAGGAAGTTTAATGAGTTCATTGAGGATTGTGAGCTAAATAAAGGAAATTCCTACTTAGTAGAGTTTGTTCACTTGGTCCAACTTACAAATCCCCCCTTTTGCTCCAAGTTGGATAGATTTATCTTCAATCTTGAATGGGAAGAACATTAGGTAGGAGTGGTGGAAAGAGCTTTACCACAAGTTACTTTTGACCACTGCCTGATTAGTATTGGAACTAAAGATTTTTTGAGTGCTCCCAAACCCTTTAGGTTGAAAATATGCGGTTTCCGTACCTGGACTTAATCCATAAGGTGGGAGTAGAAGTGGGGAGTGTTTTGGAAAGGTGTAAAATTTCATAGAAAGTTACAAAGGCTTAAATGTGAAATCAAAGAGTGGAATAGAGAACACTTTGGAAGAGTTGAGGAGAGGAAACTAAATGTAACTTCTCAAATTGAGCAATTGGATAAGGAGAGTGAAGGTTTGATAAGAGAGGAAGATAGGGTTTTGAGATAGTCTTTGAAAAAAAAAATTGGAAGAAACTTTTCTAGGGAAAGATATTTGTTGGAGATAGAAATCGAGGCACTAATGGATCAAAGAGGGGAATGGCAACACTAATTTTCTCCAAAAAACTTTGTAGAGAAACTAGACGTTAATTGAGGAACCTTGGTTGATCAAGAAAAGATTGCTAATTGTTTTGTGACTCACTTCAAAATAGTATTTAGAAGGCAAGATGATGTGGGAGTGATAGTGGAACTGTGGAAGGATTGGAATGGCCTAGGATGAATCCGAATTTGGCAAGAGTATTGGAAAGGGATTTTGATTTGGCGGAGATAAAGGGAGAAGTGTTCTCAATGGATAGATTACAAGCTCCAAGACTTGATGGCTTTTTATAAGATTGTTGGGAGATAATTAAATTGGACCTTTGGACAATTTTTGAGGAGTTTGCTAAGGAACATTTTATTAGTCCGAGCATTAATTCCACTTTCTTAACCTTGATTCCGGTAGAGGAGATGAGCCGAATGGCCCATAGATTGTCATTTCATGTTATGCTATGTTTCCCTTTGTAATGGGCCTTATTCTGGGTCCATACTCTGTAATGTTTTGTTTTTGTAATTTCTTGCCCACTCAAGGGCCTCTCTGTAATATTTCAAAGATTAACTGATTAAAATGTTTAGAGTGTTAGAGGGAGGTTTAGTTCGAACCTCTCAGTCTCTAGCTCTCATTGCCGCCAACTCTCTCTCTCTCTCTTCTTTCTCTTAATCATCTCTTGTTTGTTTATTTTCTGGTTTGCATATAATCTCAAGCAGTTCCATACATCAAGAGGACTGTTTTTCAACTTGGTATCAGAGCGGGCCATTGCTTGGCGTGACCCTCATGTGGTTCTAGTTCAGCCAATAGCATGAGGAGGTTCAAGGGCTGAAAGTTTATAGTCACTCGCCTGGTTCTTGGAGGTCATTGGAGGGTGCCCAAGTCTCTACACACTTGGAGAAGGGTTCAGTGACAAGGAAGAATCAGAGAGCAAGGTGTTTGGCCGGATTTGAAATCAGAGAAAAGGATTTCGAAGTTATCTCAGAGAGCAAGGTGTTTGGCCTGGTTTGAAGTTCAAATCAGAGATTCTCTTACTCCCAGCCTCTTCTTGGATCTATACAGAACACTATTGAAGTGGTTTCTTCTAGTTAACAGTAGGCTGTTAACTACTGCACACTGAGTGTTTGACAAAAGGTCTCTTAAGGACTGTGGACTTTTTTTCTTCTCTTTGGGACAACGGTTGTTGGGGACCTGAAATACTTTGTGATTGGGGGTTTGTTGGTTGTCCCTTGTGGACTTTTTTTCTTCTCTTTGGGACAACGGTTGTTGGGGACCTGAAATACCTTGTGATTGGGGGTTTGTTGGTTGTCCCTTGAAGGCTAAAACAGTATAGAAAGAGCTACCACCGAGCTGGACTGTTACAGTTATCAAGATTGAACTGATTCTGTGAGCTGGTTGTTGTTGCCTATTCAGCTCAAACTAAGTTCATCAAGAACCCCAGTACCTTGGAAAACTTATTAAAATCCTAATTGGAGCCTTTGCATGATGGATTTCTCAAACCTTGAAAACAAGAATGCTGCTGAATATGGACAGACTTTGGGAACCCTAGCCGATTCTATGTTGGTTGTAACTACAGTTAAACTTGATGGGACCAACTACTTGGCTTGGTCACAATCAGTGAAAATCCATATTTGTAGCAGGAGAAAATGGGGTTTTATTTCTAGGAGCAAGAAAACTCCTCCAGAGGATGATCCATCTTATGAGAGATGGATGCAAGAAAACTACACAGTGATTGGGTGGCTTGTGAATTCAATGCAGCCACAGATTAGTCAGCATTATCTTTGGAAGAACTCAGCTAAGGAAATCTGGGATAGTGTTGCAGAAACTTACTCCCAGAAGTTGAATGTTGCTAGAGCTTATAAACTGAGAAGTGATGTGAAGAATCTAAGGTAGGGGGAGAAGTCACTAGAAGCATACTTCTCAACCTTGAAATCTCTGGCAAGAGATTGATTTGATAGAGGTTGTGACATGGGATACCCCTAATTATGCTGAAACATACAAGAAATTAGTTGAAAGGAACGGGGCCTTTGAGTTCTTGACAGGGCTGAATTCTGAATATGACATCACAAAGCAAAACATTTTGTCCAGGGAAGATGTTTCATTGTCTCAAGCATATGCTTTGATCAGCAGTGAAGAGAGTAGGAGGCAAGTGCAGGTTCAAGGAGTCAGTATCAATGATCATTTTGCAAATATGGGAATTAAACCCAAAGGGGTTACAGGAGCTCCCAGTGGCACAGGAAAGAAGGAGGTGGTGTGTGAATATTGCAAGAAGCCAAAACACACCAAGGACAAGTGCTGGAAATTGCATCCCAGTCTTGTCCCTATCCGATTCCAGAAGAAGAATGATAGTAGAAAGACAGGAAGTGCACATGCAGCAACAAGTACAGATACAGAGGTTGAATCTGCCAATGCATAGTTGGCAGCCATGAAAGCAGAATATGAAAAGTTTGGAAAGATGATCAGCCAGCTTGAAAGTGTAACTTCATCATCCAACCCTTCTGGAAGTCCAGCCACCACCGCATTTGCTCACTCAGGTATAAGGGCTTCTGCTAACCATGCATCCACCTCAAGTAATCCCAAGACCCCTTGGATCATAGACTCAGGTGCTTCTGATCACATGACCAACCTTTCCACTTTGTTTGTTTCATATGATTTGCTTCCTGGTCGTGACAAAATCACCTTAGCTGATGGTTCTCTTGCCCCTATTTCTGGCAAGGGAACTGTCAAGCCTACAGACTCCATACTCTTATCTTCTACTCTTCATGTACCTAAATTAAATACCAATTTATTATCTGTAAGTAGTTTGACCAAGTCATTGAATTGTTGTATAACCTTTTTCCCTTCTCACTGTGTGTTTCAGGACCAGAAGTCTCGGAAGGTGATTGGGAGTAGCCATGAAGCGAATGGAATATACTTGCTCGACACCCCTGGCCAATGCTCTGATCATCCCAAGAATGTTGCTTTTGGTTCTACTTCTTCAGAGTCTATCAGTCAAATTATGTTGAGTCATTGTCGGTTGGGTCATTTACCTTTTTCTGCTTTAAGTCATTTACTTCCCAAATTGTTTAAGGGAGTCAGTGTGTCCAGTCTCAATTGTGAGTCATGTCAGTTGTCAAAGCATTGTAGAAACAATTACCCTGTGAGCAATAAAAGATCTTCTTTTCCTTTTCATATTGTGCACTCCGATGTATAGGGGCCTTACCACTTATCCTCTATGGGGGGCTACAAATATTTTATCCTGTTTATTGATGACATTTCTAGATTCACTTGGATATACTTAATGAAATCCCGGGATGAAGTCCCAAGACTTGTGAGGCAATTTCATGAGCCTGTTTTAACTCAATTTGATACCAGAATTAAGGTTTCAGATCTAACAATGCAAAAGAGTATTTTGAAAAGAGTTTATCCTTGTATCTCTCTGACATGGGGGTTATTCACCAAAGCTCCTATGTTAGAACCCCTGAACAAATTGAAGTTGCTGAAAGGAAAAATAGACATATTGTTGAAGTTGCAATGAGCCTTTTGTTTGCCTCACATGTTCCCACAAGATTTTGGGGTGATGCTGTTCTTACTGCTACCTATCTCATAAACCGTATGCCATCCAAGGTTTTAGGGTTTAAATCCCCCTTCAGTTTTCTTAATCCTGACAAGGATCTCTTCTCGATTCCTCTTTGTGTGTTTGGCTGTACCTGTTATGTTCACATTCCAAGTGCCCAGAGACATAATTTTAAACAAAAAACCCACAAATGCATCTTCCTTGGTTACTCCCCCACACAAAAGGGTTATTGTTGTTTTGATCCAAAGACTGGCACCCGACATGTCTCTATGGATGTTACCTTTGATGAACTTTCTCCTTTTTATGGTTCATCTCAGGAAGGACATTGTCAATAGGGGAAGAGTCTGTCACAAGTTTTTGCTCTTCCTCTTCTTGTCGCTATTGAGTCTCTTGACAAGCCTGCATCCTCACCAAATGAATCGAAGGAGGATCAGCCACTTCATTCCTCTTGTCCTAGTGCCCCTATTTCTTTACCTCCTCATCCTACCCATAATCCCAAAGTGTATCAAAGGCAGCGATCCAGAAATGAGCAAGTAGTTTCCCTTACAACAGATGAGGCTCATACATTCCCAATCACAGATGAGATAACAGGTACTGCTTCAGCCCCCTTGGAATCATCCTTCCTAGATCTTGATGTCCCCATTGCTGTTAGGAAAGGAAAGTGGAAGTGCACTACACACTGCATTTCCAAACACCTTTTTTTATGACCTACTTTCTCCTTCATACTTTGCCTACCTCTTTTCAGTTGCTTCTAACCCCATTCCTAGGTCTGTATCAAAAGCTCTTGGGATTCCCGAATGGAGAGATGCCATGAAGTCTGAAATGGATGCTCTACACAAAAATGGTACTTGGGAGGTGGTGGATTTGCTTGAAGGAAAGGATCCAGTTGGATTCAAGTGGGTTTTTACCATTAAATACAGGGCTATTGGGACTATTGAGAGGTACAACGCTAGACTTGTTGCAAAAGGCTACACATAGACATATGGGATTGACTATTTGGAGACTTTTGCCCCTATTGCCAAGATGACATTTGTGAGGGTTCTTTTATCTCTGGTAGCTCACTTTGATTGGCCTCTTTATCAGTTAGATGTAAAGAATGCATTTCTGAATGGTGACTTACATGAGGAGGTCTACATGTGTCTCCCTCTAGAAATGTATGGGAAAGATATGCAAGGAAAGGTATGTAAATTGGAGAAATCACTTTATGGCCTCAAACAATTTCCTAGAGCCTGCTTTGAGAGATTTAGAGCTGCACTTGCTAAATTCGGCTATGTTCAGACACAGTCAGATCATACTCTCTTTGTGAAGAAAAGTGGATATCTAGTAGTGTATCTCATTGTGTATGTTGATGACATTATAGTGACTGGTGATGATGCCTCAGGCATTCGGGCCCTTAAGTCTTTCCTCCGTACAGAATTTGAGGTTAAGGATCTGGGGGAGTTGAGATACTTCCTTGGCATAGAAGTTGCTAGATCCAAGGATGGGATTCTTATTTCCTAGAGAAAATATGTCCTTGATTTGCTGTCTGAAACTGGAAAAATGGGTGCTAGACCAGCTGCAACTCCCATTGATATGAGTCACAAACTTTCAGTTTCGGATGGAACTTTGTTGGAAGACAAAGTGGTCTTTCAGAGGCTTCTTGGGAAGCTCTTGTACCTGTGCATGACTCGGCCAGATATTGTGTATGCTGTCAGTTGTATTAGCCAGTTCATGCATGCTCCTAGAGATACTCATATAGCAGCAGCAGAATGAATTTTGTGCTATCTGAAAGGCTCTCTAGGAAAAGGAATTCTATTTACCAAGCATGGTCATCTGAAACTTGAAGCCTATACTGATGCTGATTGGGCTGGAAATATTGATGATAGAAGATCTACATTAGGGTATTGCAGTCTGGTGGCTAGTAATGTTGTCTCTTGGAGGAGTAAGAAAACAATCAGTTGTGGCCCGATCTTCCGCTGAAGCAGAGTATAGAGCCATGGCACATGGAGTCTTTGAATTGTTGTGGCTAAGGTCCTTAATGGAAGACCTTGGGATTGATCATGACAAACCCATGATGTTGAAATTTGATAATCAGGCTGCTATCAACATTGCTCACAACCTGGTACAACATGATAGAACCAAACATATTGAGGTTGATAGACACTTTATTCGAGAAAGAGTCTCTTCCGGTGAAGTGTGTCTTGCATTCATTACTTCTGAAGGATAATTGGTAGATTTCCTCACCAAGGGTATTTCCAAGGCAAGGCTTCAACATGACACTGGCAAGCTGGGCATGATTAACATCTATGCTCAACTTGAGGGGGAGTGTATAGGAGATGGGCTGAATGGCCCATAGGCTGTCATTCTATGTTATGTTTATGTTTTCCTCTGTAATGGGCCTTATTGTTATAAACTCTGTTTTTGTAATTTCTTGCCCATCATATGGGATTGACTATCTGGAGACTTTTGCCCCTATTGCCAAGATGACATCTGTGAGGGTTTTTTTATCTCTGGCAGCTCACTTTGATTGGCCTCTTTATCAGTTAGATGTAAAGAATGCATTTCTGAATGGTGACTTACATGAGGAGGTCTACATGTGTCTCCCTCTAGAAATGTATGGGAAAGATATGCAAGGAAAGGTATGTAAATTGAAGAAATCACTTTATGGCCTCAAACAATTTCCTAGAGCCTGCTTTGAGAGATTTAGAGCTGCACTTGCTAAATTCGGCTATGTTCAGACACAGTCAGATCATACTCTCTTTGTGAAGAAAAGTGGATATCTAGCAGTGTATCTCATTGTGTATGTTGATGACATTATAGTGACTGGTGATGATGCCTCAGGCATTCGGGCCCTTAAGTCTTTCCTCCGTACAGAATTTGAGGTTAAGGATCTGGGGGAGTTGAGATACTTCCTTGGCATAGAAGTTGCTAGATCCAAGGATGGGATTCTTATTTCCTAGAGAAAATATGTCCTTGATTTGCTGTCTGAAACTGGAAAAATGGGTGCTAGACCAGCTGCAACTCCCATTGATAGGAGTCACAAACTTTCAGTTTCGGATGGAACTTTGTTGGAAGACAAAGTGGTCTTTCAGAGGCTTCTTGGGAAGCTCTTGTACCTGTGCATGACTCGGCCAGATATTGTGTATGCTGTCAGTTGTATTAGCCAGTTCATGCATGCTCCTAGAGATACTCATATAGCAGCAGCAGAATGAATTTTGTGCTATCTGAAAGGCTCTCTAGGAAAAGGAATTCTATTTACCAAGCATGTGCATGACTCGGCCTTATTCTGGGCCCATACTCTGTAATGTTCTGTCTTTATAATTTCTTGCCCACTCAAGGGCCTCTCTGTAATATTTCAAAGATTAACTTAATAAAATGTTTAGAGTGTTAGAGGGAGGTTTAGTTCGAACCTCTCTGTCTCTAACTCTCATTGCTGCCAACTCTCTCTCCCTCTTCTTCCTCTTAATCATCTCTTGTTTGTTTATTTTCTGGTTTGCATCTAATCTCAAGCAGTTCCATACATCAAGAGGACTGTTTTTCAACTATTCCTAAGAAGGAGGTGTTATTCAACTGAGAGATTTCGGACCCAATAGCCTAGTGACTAGCATTTATAAAATCTTGGCCAAAGTGCTGTCCTTAAGATTAAAGCTAGTCCTTCCGGACTTGATAATCCACTCCCAAGGGGTGTTTATTCAATGAAGACGGATCATAGACCAAATCTTGATAGACAATGAGTGTGTGGAGGATTTCAAACAAAGGGGGAAGAAAGGCTTTGTGTGTAAGGTAGACTCAGAGAAAGCCTATGATATGGTTGATTGGAAAAAGGTGGTGTGGCTAGATTTAAGGATGTTTGAAAACTTGTCATTATTTGGTCTTAGTTAATGGAGTGGTTAGAGAATTCTTTCCAACAACCAGAGGGTTGAGGCAAGGGGATCCCCTCTCTCCTTTCTTATTTACCTTGGTAGCCGAGGTGTTCAATAGACTTATTCAAGAGTTGATAGTTTGGGCTTTTTTGGATAGAGAGTTGGGAAAGAGAGTACGATTGTTACAACCTTGCAATTTTCTGTTGATACAATAATCTTTTGTGAGAGTTGTGTGGTGGGGTTGAGCTTGGGGGAGGAGATGTTTGGGGTTGTAGAGGCCTTAGGAGCCAACCCACAGGAAGGAAGTTTTTGGAGTCCAATTCTTGAAGGTTGTGCTAAGAAATTATTTGGTTGGAAGAGGAATCATGTGTCTTTGGGGGTCGTATTACTTTGTTTAAGTCTACTTTAGTAAACCTTCCAGTTTACTTCCTCTCAGTCTTTAAGATGCCATAAAGGGAGGTGTTGAAAGTAGAGAAGATCATGAGGGAGTTCTTATGGAAGTCTAGTGAAGGACGAAAAGATCACTTGGTGAGATGGGATTTAGTCTGCAGAAGTAAGGAGAAAAGGGGATTGGGTATAAGAAATATAGGGAAGAAGAGTGTAGCTTTGTTAGGTAAGTGGTTGTGGAGATGACCTTTAGAGAGGGAGAGGCTTTGGGACAAGGTTGTAGGAAATATTTATGGATGTGTAGGTAATGGTTGCGATGCTAGAGTATCTCAGTGGACCATTTAGAGGTTTGTTTATTTCTCCTAGTCTTCTGGTTACAGTTGGAATCTAGTTTTAGAAGAGACTTGAGAGACTTTGAGCTTGACCAAGCTGCTTTACTACTCAAAACTCTTGACCCTGTTTCTTTGGATCACTATAAACCTGATGCTAGAATTTGGACTCCTAACTCTCAGGGTCTTTTGTCTATCAGTTGTGTTTTGTTTCTAACCCTTAGCCTTTCTTTTGTAAGGTAAATTGGTCTAAACCCATTCCCCCCAAGGTGGGAGCCCTTTTCTGGGAAGTTTCTCTTAGAAAATAAACACTTCGGATAACTTGCAAAACAGAAGACCCATCCTTAATATCTCCCCAAACTAGTGTATCCTTTGCAAAGCTAATGGAGAAAGCTATTACCATCTACTAATCTCTTTCCCCTTTGTTGTGGAACTTTGTGAAAAGAGTTTTGGTCTTTTTGGATGTAGATGGACAATGCCTTTGCAGATTGGGGGTTCTTCAGCCCTACAACCTTCAGGTGGCCTAAGAGGAGGGAGAGTATCATAGATATGTGTTAGGGATGATTTGGTATGGACAGTATGGGAGGAAAGAAATAACAGGATATTCAATGATAAAGAGAGGAATGAGGCTACTGTTTGGGATTGTTTGCTGAATAGGGCTATTAATTACTAAAGCATTGGATATATATTTTACACTTCTCCTATGTTGTCATGTGGAGAAACTAGGAATTGATTGCAAAATCTTCTTTAGCTAAGAACAAGCCAATTGTAGCCAGGAAGCCCCCTAAAGAAGGCTTCATCAAGCTAAACTTCGATGATAGTAGCCTTGGTAATCCTGGGCCTTTTGGTATTGGAAGAGTATTCAGGAATGTAGAGGGTCAAATTGTTGCTTTGTTCTCTGGAATCGGAGTGGGGGATGCAATTAGTGCAGAGGTCCAAACAGATTTACAGGGAGCACAGGTTGCTAAAGAGATGAACTTAGAGAGATTGGTCATTGAAGGTGACTCTAAATCGGTAATTGGGTGGCTGAAAGAGCCGGGGACTGTATCTTGGTCTTTCAGGGGGGCAATGAGAGGATGTAAGTGGCTAACTTCCAACTTAACAGCTAGAGTTCAATGGGAGAGGAGATCACCTAATGGGCTGGCTGACCTAGCTAAGCAAGGAGTGCATAGGGATCAATTATTTTAAGCTCAATTGTAACTTTGTTGTCTTTGAGGCAGCATCTTGCATTTCTTTGTGGGAACTCTATGTTGTATCTTTCGTTAGTCCATCTTGATTAATACTAATAAACTGCTTTATTACTTCTTAGAAAAATGAAAAATCAAAAGATAATGGATGACTAGTGGTCTTTAAAATGGTTAGCTGAAATTCCCACAAAAATCAAAAGGATTAAACTAATTTAATTAACCTTATAAGAGACTGTTCACCATTTTTAAAACTGAAGGTATACGTTCATTACTTTTCCTGTAGCCCATGTTTCCAGGGTCCAAGCTCACCTATTTTCAATAGACCGGGATCTTGTGAATCTGACATGAATCAGGAAAGCCATTTTTTTAGTTGAGTTTGAATGAGTGATGGGATTTGAGATCTATGTTAGAAAGTAAAATTGATATCAAAGGTTGCTAGTCCAACCTGGAATACTTGGTGTTTGGAGGTCTGTTGGTTGCCCCTTGAAGGCTTCAAGGGGCACACGTTAAAATATGTAAAATAGTATTTTCAACAAATTATACTATAAAATATGTAAGAGTAAGATACAACACTTTCGAGGATTAACACTTTTAAAATATGTAAAATAGTATGTTCAACAAATTATACTATAAAAAAATCTGCACACGTTAGAAATTTAATTAAATTTGGCAAGACATAAGTCTTGAGAAATTACAGTTAGCTTCAAAAACTAGATATAAGCATATTACATGGGATGCCTATTCTCATATCCATCCCCAGGATTTTAGGATATTGAGAGTGTCTCCATGTTTCCTACACTCGTGCACATGCCCATATCTATATCTGGGGATCATAGATATAAACACATGATATAAGTCTTGAGAAATTACAGTTAGCTTCAAAAACTAGATATAAACACATGATATAAGCATATTACATGGGATGCCTATTCTCATATCCATGCCCAGGATTTTAGGATATAGAGTGTCTCCATGTTTCTTGCATTCATGCACATGCCCATATCTATATTTGGGGATCATAGGTATGGATGTGTCATGTATTATTAATATGATGCCTCCCTGGTCTGTAAGGTGATCACCTAGATATCAAAAATGGGATTAGTAGTAGTAAGTTGAGTGTACTGAAGGCCATATTTCTAGTTGGGAGCTCAAGAGCTTAAAGATTTTAGGAGGAAGAATGGGAGATTGAATTAAGCTAAGGAAACAAAAACATTATGTATCATTTGTTTGTGCAGTCAAAACAGTAACTCCAACCCCCTGATCTTTCGTTCACAACAAATTTCTCCTAGTTCTTGGAGCAAAGTCACATGGGCACTCCTAAATAGATGAAGTGTCCTTGTCAGACATGTGTTTGATTCCAACACCCCTGGATTCTTGAGGAGCACTTCTCATATGGTTTTATTCTTTCTCCTTATCTGAAATAATGAAACTCTCATAAAATGTTTATAGACAACAAAGGTAAACTTTTAGATTTATATACAATCTTATATAAGTTTATGATGACAGAATTCACAAGATGAAGATATTATTTTGATAGTACATATAAGGATTTTGGACATTTCCCTGAATCCATTTTTTTCTATTTTTCTGTGTCAGACTCCTGTTGATGCAATGGATTCTAATTCTCTCCCTCCCTCCCTCCCTCCCCCCTCCCCCCCATCCCCTCCTCCCCCCTCATATAAGGGGCTCTGCCCTAATAACTATTTTGATGCTGAATTGATGAGAAAAAAAAGATCGGCTGCAACCATGGTCACATGCGACCCCCAATGAAATGTGAATACACCATCTTTTGAAATAAATTCAAGAAATCACATCAACTCATTTTTTATTTCAAATGCTTGTATTATCACATTTCATTGGGGGTCACAGCAGATTTTCTTCTCAATTGATGATGTGTCCTATATGCTGTACAAAACCAATAACCACTGTATTCACTTTAATTATTTTCCTTAGTTTGTTAGTAAGGATAATATAAACTTAGAATTTTGCTGGTTGATAAATGTTTTCATCATTTTTTCTATATAAATAATTAGACAGTAGACAAGTTTAGGGAATTATATCCTGTAAAATACCACATTCTGAAACTTTTTTTTGTTAAAAACCATTGCCTAGGTGCCTATACTTTGTTACCAAGCTTCACCTTACTGCCTTGACATTGACAACTATGCTCTGATACAGTACCATTTATTGCATGGACACTAAATGTATAAAATTAGAACATTCTAATTTGGAAAGTATTGAAAATAGTGCTTTAACCTAAAAAAAGTTTAGAAATAAAAGTTCTGTGTCATCATATACTTGCATCATATCCATTTCATGGATTTCAAGAAATTAAAAGTTGTAACCTTGTTTCAAGCACCAATATCCATATCAGAGCATCTTAGCTTATAATTCAAAGTCATTTACCTGAATATTCAACCATAAGCCTGGTGGCTTAAATTGTTTTACCACATCAACAACAGTAAGAATCTTGGAAAGACGGTCAAACTTATTTGTTCCAGAGTAAATTCCTTGAGTAACTGTTCAAAACAGAAAAAGTAACTGTCAGTAAAACCTTTGATATCTCAGACTGCATAAGACAATCAACCACGGAAAATATTCAGCAGTTGGACCAAGGAACTTTATAAGCAGAATGCAATTCTTTCGCTTATTAGGTTTGTCAAGAGTCTTTTTTTGTACAAGAGAACGTTAACATCATAATGATCTAGTATGTTTAATTTTCTGTTAATAACAATGCCAACATTCTGCAGAATTGGGGCAGAAAGGTTTCAATTACTAGTCCTTGTACATTAGGCTCAGTTTGGAAAGAGTCCAAATACAAATATGTACAGTGCAAATACATACAAAATAATACAAAATACAAGGTTTTTGTACTCTACATATTTGTTGTACTCCTTCCAAACTGAGCCATAGGGATTTAATGACTCCAATCTCTAATCTGTGGGTGATTTTACAACAATTTCAAAAATCTCCAACAGCAAAAGCATGTCAGCCATAAAAGATAAAATATTAATAATTAATAGAAAACAAGGCAGCCAGAGGCATGACAGTGGATACCATGAATCCATAGAGGCTAGAGCATCTGGTCCTGTTCTGCCCTATATCTTTTGAACATAGTTGTCAAGGAGACGCCTATGTGACAAGGTGCCCTTGGAGGCTTGCCTCGCCCAGTCGCCAAACAGTTTTGCATACTGTGTAATAAAATACTTTTATATTGTTATTTTTTGGGATATCAATGACTTCAAAATCTGAATCAATAAGGGAAGAATTTAAAATTTTGTCTAATCAACACATTTCTTCTTCCACCTTTTCTTTTCTTCTTTTCCTATAACAAAAATAGGGGATGGGCCCCTATGTTTTTTGAATTTTCTTTCCTTTCTTCTTTTTCTTCTCATAAATATGTTGATTTTCTAGACTTAAACATGAAGTTTATAATTTTCTTATGAAAATTATGGATAGGTGTTAAAGAAAGTTGGTTATGGAACCTAGGGAACTACCCTAGGATATGTGATTTTTACTTAAAAAATTCCATTGCCTAGGTGACGCCTTGGCACCCACCTAGGCGACTAGGCATCAAGGTGTCCCCCTGTCACCTAGCCTCGCCTTATTGCCTTGAATACTATTCTTTTGAAGTTTGGTCACATTTTTTCTAGTTGTTAAAGAATCCTTGGGTGATGCCAAGTGATTTAAGAGTCTGATTTCATACTGACCGGCTCAAGGTTACAACAAGAGAGGCAGTATCCTTTGGAAGCTCGAACCCTGTTTGCTGGTCCTTGCGGAAGGAATGTACTTGAAGTTTAATCATTTCTATTCCTACTGGAAAGGGATTGTTTTTTATGGCAATTCTATATTAGAGTAAGAGATATACTGCACATTTTGTTTCTTTCCATGTACATAATATACATTATACATGTCTTTTTGAGGGTGTCCCTCCCTCTTCATTAATACAAATTATACTTCATTTATCAAAAAGAAAAGGAAATTAAATCAGAATGAAGTTACTCAAAAGGAAAATCAGTATGAATCTATTTTAGTCTATTAAGAATATGAAAATTCTCAACCGTTTTATATCAGTGTCAAAAGATCTCATTCAAATTTTCTAGATCTGTGCATGCATATAATTCTAGTATTAGATTAGAAACAACTCAAAAAATTGGAACTTACGGTTGACAATTTTCAAGTCATTCAAGGTAAAGTCCACAGAAAAGTATCCTTGTATGGGTTGCCCATTGACAAAGTATGTTCTATTGGTTTTGAAAGCAGATGCAATGTCAGAGTAGTTGTCTAGCTTGAGGTCTGGAAAGCATATCCCAGCTCCATCCTTTGTTAATTGCACATCACACCATAAGATTACATTGGGTAAACTATACAGTAAAGCCAATGCATAGGCATTAAAACTGGAATCTGGAAAAAGCCCTGAAAAGCCACCCTTCGCTATGACTAAAGGTGCATTTCCTGCAAAATGGGAAAATGTCAACAGACAGTCTACTTTACATAGTAGTTCTAGAAGAATACCAAAGCACTGATGATAATTCTAGCCAACATTTGGATAATCGCAGTCCATGTACCAAATTCTAAATATATACCAAGAATACTGTACTTGATCAATGAAAAAAAAAAACAAAGGACATAAAGGCAAAATAGTTGAGGTGTAAATCTTCTATGAAAGTATAAATGAACAAGATCACACAATCCAAATGCAACATAAAGATATAAATGAAACGCCCAACTTTAATACATTTAAGCATACATGGTGAAACAACAGTGTAAATTTACTAGATATCAATTCAAACAATGTTAATAGCACCTATATCAGCACAAATTCATTGTGTCCTCAGTGCAACGTTATAGCCTTATAGTCCACATTATCAATTCAGCCATGAGAAACGAGATGTAGCTTACTCTTATTATCTTTACTAATTAATTTGTCTACTTTGTTTTTGGTCATTGCTGAAAGAATGGTAGGATCCATCTAATGGACGCCATAAAGGTTGCGGAATGGGTGGGCGAATTTCAAAAATTTTCCTACCTTCTCCCAACTGGGAATCATATTCCCTAAACCAGATCTGAACCAAAAGATAAATGAGAGGAATATACCTGATCCGGAGAAGCAGTATCTCCCAAAGTTGGTGTTCACGCCCAAAGAATGCACCAAGATCCGTTCTTGCTGAAGATGACACAACTATGGATGGAATAGAACCAGCAGGGTGTGTCCTACACATTGGATCCTTCGCAAGAACCCTCTGGAAGCACTAAACACTGAGTCTTTTCAGTCTATCTTGCAAGACTGATGTCAAGAACTGATTTCTTGACTTCCTAATGTTGCAAAGATCGAATTTTGCAAGGGTGAATGGCGGCGGCAGGAGGAGAACTCCAGGGACGAAGATTGCTGAACTGCTTTTCTTCTCTCTAGAGTATGAATGAGATCTAATCTCAATTCGCAGGAAGTTTTCTTTCACCAAAACCCTAGTTCAAATTCTGATGTCTTTTCTCTCTTGTTTTTCTCCTCCTTTCTTCTTGATTAAGAAACCTCCTAATTAGGAGTTATCCCAATCCAAATCTGTATTTGGATAGGGGATTATCTTAATCCTATCTGCAGATTAGGTTAGTTTACACTTGATCTTATCAGGAGGTTACCAGATTCAAATCTAATTTGAATTTGGTCTCCTGGAGTGGATAAGGTCAAAGGCCTAATCCTTTTACTAACATTAATCTCAGATTCCCCCCATAGATGGGTGATCATATCAGCCTAGCTCAAAATGGGCTTTTGGCCCATTAGATGTTCAATGTTTAACTAGTTTCCAATCTGCTGCCCAGTTGGGCTTCTTTGTATGGCGTGGGACCCAAGCAATGATCTACACACCAGCCACATGGGTTCGGCCCAGCCTTTAATACAAGGCCCAGCCGAATTCACTGAAAAACTCAGTAAACCCCTGAGCCCATCATATGGACCCTATGGGCCCAACACTTACATTAAGTGGTCCCTGGGCCAAGCCATCTTATAAAAACCCAGGGACTGTGGGCAGGTGCAAGATTAGCCCATCAGGTACTACCCTAAATGGTCTTACACTTAACCTCTCAGCCTTTAATGATCAAGCACTGCTCGACAAGAGAGGACCTCTCCCTCGGCTACAAGGAACAGTACCGCACTCTCCACTCCCATGGATCCCGGGAATTAAAACCATTTGCAAACAATTCAAAACCGTACATATATATATATATATATATATAAATATATTAATTTTGCAAAACAAAATTCCAACGATTGAAATCAACTGCCGGCAGTTTGGTTTCCATCAGGGAGAGTGCATTCCCGATCATTACCCTTTGTCCGACAAAGGGGCTGATCCTGTCACTATGATCACCCACTCAGATGAATTCTCATACTGTCCCAACATGCCCAGGTTTTGATCCCCATCTAAGGATCTCACTGATTGGCATATCAAAGATAGCCCGATCCGACACCTAGTGAAATGTCATAATCGAGTCTAGGGGTCAGGTGTAACTTTCCAATTTTGCCCATCTGTCTCCAAGGTCCAGGGCAACACTGGAAATCTGGTCCGGTTCAAGGATTCAAGTAATCCCATACTGCATGTGCCTTGGGTCTTACCCTGGTGGCTGAGACAGGCCATCCCAACATTTGGTGGCACACCAGTATCAGCCTTGGCAGGATAAATCTCCCCAGACTTATCCAACGGCTGTGAATATTTAAAACTAACATGAGTCTCTATAAGTGTCCAGTTTTAGGGTCTTACACAGAATTAAACCAAACAACATGAATCAAACATGTACTTTATTTATTTCCACTAAATAACAAAAGTACATCAAATCAGATTGAAGCTAAGGGCATACAAAACTGTCTAACAGCTCCCACTTGCACTTATGTCCAATCTGGTACAAGCCGGAGTCCCATACTTTCCACGTGTTTCTCAAACACCTTCTGTGTTAGTGGCTTAGTTAATAGGTCTGCCACATTATCCGCTGATGCTACCTTCTGAATCAGGACGTCCCCTCTACCAACGATCTCCCGTAGTACATGGTACTTTCTCTCGATGTGCTTTGACCTCGAGTGAGCCTGAGGCTCTTTAGCCTGGGCGATCGCTCCATTGTTGTCACACAACAACGGGATGGGTGATGTGCTGGATGGAATCGCTCCCAATTCGTGTATGAATTTCTTCATCCACACGGCTTCCTTGGCAGCTTCACTTGCGGCAATGTACTCGGCTTCGGTTGTTGAGTCTGCAGTGGACCCCTGTTTGCTGCTTTTCCAGCAAATAGCACACGATCCTATCGTGAAAACATATCCGGATGTAGACTTTCTATCATCTGGATCCGACTGGAAATCGGCATCGATATACCCTAGAACTTGTAGTGAACTACCATCGAATACCAGACAAAACTCTTTTGTCCTTCGAAGGTATTTGAGTATGTTCTTCACAGCAGTCCAATGTTCCTGCCCTGGGTTTGCCTGGAATCTGCTTACCACACTCACCGCCTGAGCAATGTTTGGGCAAGTGCACAGCATGGCATACATGATGCTCCCAACGGCTGAGGCATAGGGAACGTCTCTCATGCTCTTAATCTCCTCAGAAGTCTTGGGAGACATCTTCTTGGAGAGAGTGACTCCGTGCCTGAAAGGAACGTTTCCTTTCTTGGAGTTTTCCATGTTGTATCTTTTGACAATTTTGTCAATATAAGCAGCTTGGGATAATCCAATTATCCGCTTCGATCTATCTCTATAGAGTCGAAGACCCAGTATGTATGAAGCTTCTCTAAGATCTTTCATGGAGAACTGTTGTGATAGCCATACTTTGACCGAAGTCAACATTTCTACATCATTCCCAATGAGTAGGATATCGTCCATGTACAACACCAAAAAGGTGATCTTATCCCCACTGGATTTCCTGTAAACACAGGGTTCATCTGGATTTTGCTCAAAGTCAAACGTTTTGACTACAGAATCAAATCGGATGTTCCAACTCCTAGAAGCCTGCTTAAGTCCATATATGGATCTATTAAGTTTACATACCATGTGTTCCTGACCAGCAGCAATGAAGCCTTATGGCTGCTGCATGTAGATGTCTTCACTAAGATCTCCATTCAGGAACGCAGTTTTGACATCCATTTGCCAAATCTCATAGTCATGGTATGCTGCTATAGCTAGCATGATCCTAATGGATTTAAGCATGGCAACGGGCGAAAAGGTTTCCTCATAATCGATGCCTTCTTTCTGAGTATACCCTTTCGCCACCAACCGAGCTTTGTAAGTCTCAATCCTGCTATTGGAGCCCTTTTTCCTCTTGTAGATCCATTTGCAACCAATTGCTTTTACCCCGGAGGGTGGATCTACTAGAGTCCACACTCCATTGGTCTCCATTGAGTCCATCTCAGCTCTCATGGCCTCCACCCACTTCTGGGAGTCCATTGAGTCCATCTCAGCTCTCAGCTCTCATGGCCTCCACCCATCTCATGGCCTCCATTAGTCACGGGATCCTCTTCACTAGTCAAGGCTTCCACCAGGTAACTATCCTGGTCATAACCATATCGGACTGGTGGTCTGGATACCCGGGTGGACCTTCTAGGTTGGTCATTACCTGGAACTTGTGGGACATCTCCCACTGCTCCTGAGCTCTCCTCATCAAGAACTATTTCCTGACGATGGGTGTCCAGGATGTATTCGGATTCTAAGAATTGGGCGTTTCGACTGCAGAACACTTTCTGCTCACTTGGGTCATAGAATAGATAACCCATTGAATCCTTTGGGTAGCCTATAAACAGGCAATGACTGGTTTTAGATTCCAACTTGTCCGCACTTGTTCTTTTAACGTGTGCAGGACAACCCCAAACCTTCAAGTGTCTTACACTTGGCTTCCTTCCGGTCCAAAGTTCATATGGAGTTTTCGGAACTGATTTGGTTGGAACCCGATTCAGCACGTAGATAGCAGTCTCTAATGCGTATCCCCAAAAGGATGTGGGTAATTGTGAGCGTATGAGAAGTGACCGGACCATGTCCAACAAGGTCCTATTCCTCCTCTCTGAAACACCGTTGAGTTGAGGTGTAGTAGGAGGAGCTAATTGTGACACTATCCCATTGTCCTTTAAGTAGTCCCTGAATTCGTCAGAGAGATACTCGCCACCTCGATCTGATCGAAGGGCCTTAATTTCTCTCCCTAACTGTTTCTCGACTTCCTGTCTGAACTCTTTGAACTTTTCAAAGGATTCAGACTTATGTCTCATTAGGTACACATAACCATATCGTGAAAAATCATCTGTAAAAGTGATGAAATACACGTGTTGATTCCGTGTCCTAACACTCAGGGGACCACATACATCAGTATGTATTAGGTCAAGTGTGCCTTCAGATCTTTCAGGCTTACCGTCAAAAGGCCGCTTAGACATCTTACCTTGAAGGCAAGGTTCACAAGTGGGAAGATTTTCTACGGTTAGAAAATCCAAAGGACCATCCTTTACCAGTCTTGTGATTCGGTCAACACCGATATGGCCAAGTCGGTAATGCCAGAGGCACGTGGGATTAACTGTATCACGATTCCTTTTCTTGGGATTTTCGACCGACGTAGTTTCGGTTAAGATAGTTTCTAGAGAAGGATGTAGAACATAGAGACCGTTCTCCAGTTCCCTGCATGCGATGAATTTGTTATTCCGTTTAACAGTAATCATATTACTAAAATAAACAGTATATCCATCAGCACACAGTTTAGAAACAGAAATTAAATTTCTTCTCAAGTTTTGTACATAAAGACAATCTTTAAGCACAAGTACTCCTTCTCTAAAAACTAATTCTACGGTTACTATTGCCGCAGCTGCAACACTTGCAGTTGTTCCCAAAAATAGTGTCACTTCGCCTTCACTCAACCTTCTGCTAATTTTGAACCCCTGCAGTGAGTTACACGCATGAGTTGAAGCCCCGGAGTCAACACACCAGGATACAGAAGTAACTAACATATTAGTTTCTATGACACAAGTTTCGATGTTACCTTTCTTAGATTCCAAGTAGGCAGGACAATTCCTCTTCTAGTGGCCGGTCTGCTTGCAGAAGTGACAGACATCTGATAACTTGTTCTTCTTTTGCTTCTTAGGTTTGGCAGCTTTCTTCTAGGGCTTCTTTGCCTTTCTCTTTTTCTTGCCCGATTTATTAGCTTCGGCAAGCATAACCACAGGCTCATCCTTCTTGAGTAGATCCTCGGCTCTCTGCAACATATTACTGAGTTCCTGGACGCTGACATTCAGCTTATTCATATTATAGTTCATTGTGAACGCATTGAAGGAAGGGGGCAAAGAATTTAGGATGGCATCCACTTGCGTGCCAATATCTAGCCCGGATCCAAGAGCTTCAAGTTCGTTAATGTATCCCATCATCCGAAGACAATGGTCATGAACTTTCTGCCCTTTGGTCATCTGCGCGGTCATGAACAATTTCAGGACCTTCTGTCGAGTAGAACGGTTATGCTCTTCATACATTGTTCTTAGACTGCCCAATATGTCCTTGGCTAGTTCGATCTGATCGAACTGCCTCTATATTGAGTTGTCTAATGAGGCAATGACAAAGCAGCGGGCTAGGGAGTTCTTATCCTCCCAATCTTGGTAGTCCCTCCTACGGGCCTCAGAAGCCCTATCACCCGGACATTCCGGGGCAGGATTTTTCACCACCTTGTTTAACTTTTCGGAAGTTAGGACCAACATAAGATTTCTGTACCAGTCGGCATAGTTTGGGCCCTTAAGCTTGTTATCGGCTAGCAGCTTTGCAAATTGACCGTTTGCCATTTTCTAATAAAACAGCAAAGATATTAGTCCACAACCTTAGTTTGATTCATGTTACCTACATAGATATGGCTTTTAATCTATGTTTTATTCCCATTTGTTCATCTCTGAGATTTCCCTCATTTCTCAGTGGCGGAGACGACGAAATGTCTCTGGAAATGTGGGAAATCACATGGGGTGCGTGAAGCCAACTGTTTCAGCTACATAACCCCACCACTTTTCTGTCACGGATCATATCCACTCATCAAATGAGTTTCCCTTTGGCCTCTGTCAGACAAGGTTCAGTGTCGTTTTCAGGTAAACCTTTCTGTCCAGTGAGTGCACACCCATCATATTCAGGTTATGCCAAGGTATTGTGAGAGAGTTCCCATTTTCTGGTGAAGCCCCTCCCACATCGGTCTATGACACCCCTATCATCTTATGAAACACTCTAATAGATCCAATAGCAAATGGATAGCCCAATTTTATGGTGCGTTTCCTCATTACTGAAGGACCCATCATTGTGCTAATGACGGAAGGCCTTTAGAGAGTCCATCATATGGATCTCCCTATCACATGCATTCATATTTGCTGGAGGGAACAAAATTACGCCCTAGTTCTAATTTAGGTCAAACCAGAGTGGCTCCCACTAACTTTTATAAAGTCAGATTTCTGGTGGGCCTTAATCGGCTAGGGGTTCCGTACGCATCCCTTTTCAGGGTTGTGGGGTCCACCAAGCGAAGAGGGGTCATCCAATGACCTTAAGGGACACCATGGCAATGATGTGCATTCAACTATGGTGTGCGCAAGAGCCACTAACGAGTCTTCATGGGCCAAGTGCTTATGGCTCATGGTCGCAACACATCATACATCCAAACATCACATGCAAAGGAGGAATTGATCCAATCAATTAACTGCTGTAAAGCCCATCGAATAGCCCATTTAAAATCTAAATCATTAACAATTAATGTCTACTAGGTGTATGGGCTGAATCGCAATTAGCAGTTCGGCCCATACAGCTTTTCTCACAATAGTGGGCTTTTGCAGTTTTAACTATTTAAAACTGGGCTTTACAGGTGGGCCGAATTAATCCTTGTAATTGAACATCAGATTTGGAACAGCAAGTGTGAGAAATATGGACTGAATAACAGTCCTCTTCGAACCCCAGATTCGGTCCAAACAGTTTTGGTCCAATCTACTCCGAAAAGGTCCAAAACTGATTTTCAACTCAAGAATTAATTCATGAAAGATCTGAAATTAATAATTTTGATTTCAAGCAATCACAAATCAATCTATGGACTGTTTGCACCACCTGCAAAACAGAGGTTAATCTCCAATGTTGCAGTTTCACAAACTGCAAATCGCAGGAAGCGATTTCTCCATCTGCAAATCTACAGCGCCGCCATCTTCTTCTTTCTTCTTTAATCAAGAAAAAAATAACAGAAATCTAATTTCTATTAATTAATTACATTCTTGATCAAATCCTATACATTCAGTCTAGAAAATAAAAAAAATTATTTACAGACCGAATTAAATGAAATAAATAAATAGAAAGGAAAAAAGGGTGCGTAGACCATCTGCGCCAAATCTGCATTGCGATCTCCAGGTTCGAACAGTCCATTAAATCAAAATAAATGAAGAACAATTCTAAATGAATTTTGGATTTAACAAAAATTAATTTTAGATCAATCGCCCTTAACAAGAAATAGTTTCTTGAAATAAAGAAAACAATCTGCGCAAATCTTGAAAGAACAACTTCTATCCATCTACGCAGGGTCAGATCTGATTTTCTTTTGGTTCAAGATTCGAACCTGTGGTTCTGATACCACTGAAAGAATGGTAGGATCCATCTAATGGACACCATAAAGGTTGCAGAATGGGTGGGCGAATTTCAAAAATTTTCCTACCTTCTCCCAACTGGGAATCATATTCCCTAAATTTAGAATACAATATTCAAGGATCCTACTTGAACCATAATCAAACCAGATCTGAACCAAAAGATAAATGGGAGGAATATACCTGATCCAGAGAAGCAGTATCTCTCAAAGTTGGTGTTCACGCTCAAAGAATGCACCAAGATCCGTTCCTGCTGAAGATGACACAGCTGTGGATGGAACAGAACCAGTAGGGTGCATCCTACACATTGGATCCTTCGCAAGAACCCTCTGGAAGCACTAAACACTGAGTCTTTTCAGTCTTTCTTGCAAGGCTGATGTCAAGAACTGATTTCTTGACTTCCTAATGTTGCAAAGATCAAATCTTGCAAGGGTGAATGGCGGCGGCAGGAGGAGAACTCCAGGGACGAAGATTGCTGAACTGCTTTTCTTCTCTCTGGAGTATGAATGAGATCTAATCTCAATTCGCAGGGAGTTTTCTTTCACCAAAACCCTAGTTCAAATTCTGATATCTTTTCTCTCTTGTTTTTCTCCTCCTTTCTTCTTCATTAAGAAACCTCCTAATTAGGAGTTATCCCAATCAAAATCTGTATTTGGATAGGGGATTATCTTATTCCTATCTGCAGATTAGGTTAGTTTACTCCTGATCTTATCAGGAGGTTACCAGATTCAAATCTAATTTGAATTTGGTCTCCTGGAGTGGATAAGGTCAAAGGCCCAATCCTTTTACTAACATTAATCTCAGATTCCCCCCATAGATGGGTGATCGTATCAGCCCAGCTCGAAATGGGCTTTTGGCCCATTAGATGTTCAGTGTTTAACTAGTTTCCAATCTGCTGCCCAGTTGGGCTTCTTTGTATGGCGTGGGACCCAAGCATTGATCTACACACCAGCCACATGGGTTCGGCCCAGCCTTTAATACAAGGCCTAGCCGAATTCACTGAAAGACTCAGTAAACCCCTGAGCCCATCATATGGACTCCATGGACCCAACACTTACATTAAGTGGTCCTTGGGCCAAGCCATCTTATAAAAACCCAGGGACTATGGGCAGGTGCAAGATTAGCCCATCAGGTACTACCCTAAATGGTCTTACACTTAACCTCTCAGCCCTTAATGATCAAGCACTGCCCGACAAGAGAGGACCTCTCCCTCGGCTACAAGGAACAGTGTCGCACTCTCCACTCACATGGATCCCGGGAATTAAAACCATTTGCAAACAATTCGAAACCGTACATATATATATATATATATATAAATATGTTAATTTTGCAAAACAAAATTCCAACGATTGAAATCAACTGCCGGCAGTTTGGTTTCCATCAGGGATAGTGCATTCCTGATCATTACCCTTTGTCCGACAAAGGGGCTGATCCTGTCACTATGATCACCCACTCAGATGAATTCTCATACTGTTCCAACATGCCCAGGTTTTGATCCCCATCTAAGGATCTCACTGATTGGCATATCAAAGATAGCCCGATCCGACACCCAATGAAATGTCATAATCGAGTCTAGGGGTCAGGTGTAACTTTCCAATTTTGCCCATCTGTCTCCAAGGTCCAGGGCAACACTGGAAATCTGGTCCGGTTCAAGGATTCAAGTAATCTCATACTGCATGTGCCTTGGGTCTTACCCTGGTGGCTGAGACAGGCCATCCCAACATTTGGTGGCACAACAGTATCAGCCTTGGTAGGATAAATCTCCCCAGACTTATCCAACGGCTGTGAATATTTAAAACTAACACGAGTCTCTATAAGTGTCTAGTTTTAGAGTCTTACACAGAATTAAACCAAACAACATGAATCAAACATGTACTTTATTTATTTCCACTAAATAACAAAAGTACATCCAATCGGATTGAAGGTAAGGGCATACAAAACTGTCTAACAATTGCATGGTCAGGAACTAAACTAGCTAGATACTCTGATTTATGAACCCTGAGAATAGATATTTTGGTTCTCTGAGGTAATTCACTCATGAAGAAAACCATCTATTAGTCATTTCTATCACTTTGTCTGAAATTCTATCTTTCGTAGCCATATCATACACTGAAACTGCTCATCTCTTACTCTTGATTATGAAGATCAATTTGTCCCCTTCGCTTCCACCAGCGGCTGGATGCCGTGCTCTCAGGTGCTCACACGGTTTCTGCTTCCAGGAAATCCATATCAAAGTGGGTTAGGTCGGATTGAGGTCAACTTTAGCCAACCGAAGGTAGTGAACCCTCCCTCAACCCTATCCCAACTGGGTTTAGGTGAGTTTGTTATGCAAGCTTCCGACAATCGTCATTGGATATGCTGGAGTGGGGAATCCGGATTTCCTTCTAATCGTCGGTAGATGTTCCCAACGCACGGTTGCAACGTGCTGTGAGGTGAGTGTGAAGAGGAAATCCGAACTCGAGAAGCTGGGGCAGCGGCCATCGCTCGGGATGACTCAGGTATAATTCTAGTTGCAAAGGGGAACAACTTTCCTTTGCTAATTCTCAGTTGGGGAAGCAGAAGGCGGAAGCCCCTCCCAGTCCTAGGTACTTAGTTGGGAGTGAGACAGGTGGTGTTCAAATCGAGTTGGGATTTGCCAGGGTCCTCATACAGCCGTGAGAAAGGATTGAAGTATCGAATGTCGGGCAGTGTATCAGATTTCAACGAATCGGGATCGCCATGAGACTGGGACCATCATAAAAGTGGGACCTGCAAGATGCACGGTGTAAGATCATATTCATGGAGAATTGGAACGTGTTTTTGTTGGCAGGCGATCTCGATTCGTTGAAATCTGATACATTGCCCGACATTCGATACTTCAATCATTGCTCACGGCTGTATTTTCATATGATGCTTTTACGACGAGTGAACAGTGACGACCCTGGCAAAAAATTGACCCAACCCGTGAATCTAAATCGGGTTAGGGTTTTTAACAAGAAAACGGATCTTATATTTAACTAGTTGAATTTGAGAAGGGAAAATTCCTGATCAGTTGTACTTTGGTTCGAGTGATAATTTGGTCTTCGAACTTTTAAAATCTGATAATGTAATACCTGTCGATAAATCAGTTGTTAAGTGATATTTGAAAAGTCAAAAATGCCCTAAGAATGCCATCTAATTCTTTTTTATCAACCATCCAAACATTAACAATAAAATGAACACTCCAAATTCTAGTACTTTGAATAAAATGTTTATTTTCCAAGTTTTCCCTTCATATCAATCAATACCCCAAACCCTTTCAATCTTTTCCAAAATTGATTTATTTTATAAATTTTCCTTTCATATGAATCCCTCAAAGGTAAAGTTGCAATTTTAAACTTTTTTGTTGTTTAAAGTTTATATTGTTTGTTATGTAAAAACTAGCCTCAATAATAACTACATGGGTATTTTAAACATTCATATGCCTCTTGTTAGAGGATTCTAGGTGGGGGGGTCTACTTGCAACTGTATTAGAAAATTCAAGGGAGGCAATTGCAATCACCAAACTTCAAGGGAGATTCCAGCAACGGTTAGAAACTTCAAGGGAGGTTTCAATAATTTACCTTTCGTGATGTCATAGTTAAATAAAATATGTAGAAAAATGGGCCATTTCTCTAATATTTTATATTAACAATATTAAAGAAAAAAGTGTCATAAACAAAAACTGTTTTCATTGATAATGCAAATGAAATACAAATTTTAAAACCAACAAAAAAATGAAATTGATTTCTTATTGGTCTAGGTCAACAATTCAACGTTTAGGTCATATGTGTCAATATTTGATATCATAATTAAATAATAAAAAATAAAAACATGCTAAAAATTCAAAAAAAATGAAAAAATACATAAATTTTGTAATAAAAAACATTTAGGTGCATCTGTAATATTGTATATTTATCATATTAAACAAAACAAGTGTCATAAATAAGAATTATTTTTATACACATGAAAATATAAAAACGTAAAAAATGTAATTTGAATTTATCCCTCTTTAATTGTGAGGCTAAAAATGTAATTTGAACTATTATTTTTCACCTCATTCAAATCCCTCTCATTAAGTCATATATTTGAGGACTAACGTCTATTCTCTCTCATTAAATGATGTTATTAGATCTATATCCAATACTTTTAACAATATAATTTTTTGTTTAAATTGAACCAAAAAATGAAATTGTCCTTTTGTCTAGGTGGTGGGTAAGATCAACCATTTGGGTCAAATGGGTCAATTCATGATGTCATAATTAAATAATAAAAATTAAAGAAAGATAAGAATACAAAAAATACAAAATATTTGTAGAAAACATTTGGGACATCTATAATATAGAATTATTTTAAACACATAGAAATATATACAAAATTTAAAATAATTTTGATGTATATTACTATCTTTATCACCTAAAATTGTCACGTACAAAGCACGTGCAAATTTATTAGTAAAAGAAAAAGAAAGAACACTTCCATGTGAGAATAAATAAGACACACTTAGGGCTGAGATAATTAACATACAATGAGAAATAGTTTAAGATAGTAATAGGAAAAAAATCCATCCCTTTTTGATTTATTTTGGTTCATGGTTTTCAAAACCGGACTGGACCAGACGGTCGGACCAGAAAAATTGGGACCAGTTCTATTTTTTCCCAAAACTGGATATTTGCAAAAGAAATGTTGATTTGGTCAGCAAACCGTTGACCCGGGCGGTTGAACCATTCAAACCATTCAACGGTTTTGACCTTTTTTTAATTTTTTTGTAAGAACAGGCTGACAAAAATCGTAGAACTGACGATTTTAATGTTCAAACAGTCAGACCATTCGACCCAGGAACCGGACCACTGACCGGTTCATTCTCTGGGTCGGTTTTAAAAAGCTTATTTTGGTTTATTCCCCTTCCCCTTACCTTCCCAAGAAAAATTGTAGAACACGAGAAGAAAGTTTTAAGGAAATATACGAATTGAAGAAGAAAAACTCATGCTCATGCTTATCCATGATCATTCATCTTTCACAACACAACCTTCTCACTAAAGCATTTTCTCTGGAAAAAAAACAGAGAAAAACAAATTCATTTCAATTTTCTTCCTTTTCCTTTTTTCTTAATTTATTCATATCATAAAATAATCCAGCATTTCCCCAAAGAAAAACCAATAAAAAAAGAAGGGCAAAGAGATACACAAAGAATAGTAATAGTAGTAGAAAATTATGGAGATATACACCAGCAAACGTAGAAGAAACATCTAGAGAAGAAGCAAGAGAAGGGCAAAGAGACACAGGGAGAGTCGAAGAAAAAACTCCTATATATAGTTTATTCAGACAGCAAATTAAAAGAAGGAAAAAAAAATGTAATAGTACTAGTAGAAGAAGAAGAAGATACACACCACGTAACGTCTGCCATGGGCTGGTAGTGTTCTTAGAAGCTCTGGAACTCTGAGCGGCGGCGAGAACAGCTGAGTGAAGAACAAATAAGAGAAACAGAGAATAAGATATTGACATTGGCGGAAAGCTCACAGGAGTGAAAGCTGCTGCAAAGCTTTGAAACTCGATTCCCAGAAGAAAGCTGGTTTTTGTTCAGCTCAGCCTCCGACTCATAAGACTTAAAAGAGGGAGACAGAGAGAGAGAGCGTCTTGTAGATTTTATTTATGGAGACTGATTCGAGCACATTCCATAATTGATAACAGCAGCAAGGCACATTACCACTTAATTTTGTCTTGGTCAGTTCACAACATTACCAAACTCTAACTAATGACATGATTAAATAGATGATTGTGTGGTCAATCTACATTTAAGTAATTAAATACGTATCTAATCTCGTACGCGTTTAATATTTATTTACATTTCAAAAAATATAAATAAATACGTATTCCCATATGCATAACACATCTATTGATACATTGATACTTGATAACCATGGAATGGAGGAAAAAGCACGTCGCCTATAAATATTATAAAATTCTACTATTTTTTTTTTTATAATTCCTAGCGGGTTTGGTGAATGGCATTATACTATTATCTTAAAGAGCAATGGTGATTAGTATTTTTCTTTTTTTCAATTGACCGTTTCAGCATGCATGCAGGAATGTTGATTGCTGATGCTGCCACCACTCAAGCCGCTGGTTTATAAGTTTATTTTTGGTTAAATATTTAAATCTCTACTCACGTTTCTGCCTTTCTGCTAAATTTTTAAACCACCCGTCAGTTTTCTGAAATGACTCCAACCTCTGAGCTGCCGTTTGCAAATTGCAATTGATCATACGCTAAGTAAGGTGGCGTTTGGTAAATTTTTTCTGAAAGATTTTTGGAAGATCTAACAACTAAAAGATGATGTAAGATTTCGTATTAAGATCTTAGCAGCCTGAAGACTATTTGGTTAAGGTGTGTTTGAAAAATATGATGAAAAAAATCGAAAAGTTTTATTTAGAGTTTCTTGAAAATAGATCAAAATGGACTTCACATGACTTTTTGGGGTGGCATCTTTTAATGGTTAGATCTTTTCCCAATCAAATAGGGAAAGACTAAAATGCGGAATGTCGGTTTTTTAAACAGCCTGTGCGAAAAGACACCAAATAAAGCTTAAATTTTTCAAAACAAAAAACAAAATCCTTATTTTTATTTTGGTTAGGAATGGATTGCGAAACAGAATTAATATAGTCGACCCATATAATTGGATAAAGTAAAAATCAGTATCTTGAAGAGAATTTCCAAACAAATCAGTATCTCTAGAATTTCAAAAGCATCACCACAGAAATCCAATGTTGTTGAATCACCAAAAAGATCAGATTCAGTCATCACAAGACCGTGTGCATTGGGAATATATCTCTATATGAATAAAAACATACAAGTAAAGAAATATTTCCAATACATGGTTGTAAGTGACTCTAAGGATGGTGTGAGCACTATATTGTGAGGATTGGATCCGAGTTCATCTCCAGCCATAAAGATGCTGATATCTTTATGGAACCTATAACCATATTTTCATTTAAAGCAATTGCATTTTAGGCTCAGTTTGGATAAAGTATAAATACAAATATATACCGTACAATACATACAAAATAATATAAAATAAAAGGTTTTGCGCTACATATATGTATTTATACTCCTTCCAAATGGAGCATTAGGCTCAGTTTGAAATGAGTGCAAATACAAATATATACAATATAAATACATACAAAACAATACAAAAATATAAGATTTTACACTATATATTTATAGGTGCACTCTTTCCAAACTAACCCTTAGGCATTATTGGCCTCCTGTGAAAGGTTAGCCGTTCGTTTGTATGAAATGGGTGTTTATGATGAAAGTGAGGGGAGATTTAAACAATTTTTTGAGAATGTAAGGGGACATTTAAGTAATTATCCTTACCTTAGAAAAATTATTAGTCAATATGGCCTCCGAAGTCCGAACAAAATAGAAAATTCTATAAAATAAAACCATTATGGTTGGGACTTGGGAGAAGACGGGCTATAGCTCGGCCGGCCGGGTAGGTGGAGATATAGATCGAGGGTCCCTTTCACTTGTGTCGCAGTGGAAGGTAGTGTTGACTGTTCAAAGTGCGAAGACCCAGTCGGCCGGCCGGCCGGTCAGCAGTTCAGCCTACCGAGATGTGAATTTCCTTGCAGTAACGACCACGTCATTACACAACATGACATGAATGTGATAGTTCCGCTGTTGGGATTTTTTCTTTTAATTGATCGATAAATTAAACAAACAACTATCATTAACTATGGGGTCTATGAGAAAGACCTCTCGTGCTTTGTTGTGCGACAAAGACGTCTCTGTACAATGATGGTGAGACAAAGACCCCTTCCGTTAGTCTTCCGTTCAAATATGCTATTGTAATAATTTTTAGTTCTCATATTATCTCTGTAATAAAAGAAAACACTGTTCATCTTCCTCAACCTCACGATACACGAACCTGTTGCAAGTCCTCCCTCTGTCTCCCTCTCTCTCCCCTGACCTCTCTTCTTCCCCTTCCCCTTTCTCTCCTCCCCTTTCTTCTTCCCAATTTCCTCGGCAAGGTGGAGATCGTTAACAGCATGGTGGAGCGCTCACGCAAAGGAAAGAATGTTGATCTGAACGTGCCTTCAAATCTGCAGCTTGTCACAAATATGGTCTCGCTCGTGCCCCCAAACTCGTCCAGATGATAGCAGTGGTGTCGGAATCGGAATGCAAGTCTCTGCTCCCTCGCCTCCGATCCAAGCCCGTCCGCACCGCTTCTGGTACAGCTGTAAGTTTTGAGCTAGCGAAACTTGGCAATTCCATCAACAGATGCTGAAATCGAACCCAACAAATCCACTTCTCTTGAGGAATTACGGCTAATTCTTGTATTAGGTACTTGGCAGTTCGATTTACCGGTGATGTTTTTACTCCATCATCTCATAATGACGTTTTTATTTTTTGAATCTGATTTGTACAGGTGGAGAAAGATGTGGCTAAAGTGGAAGAGTACTATGGTAGAGCTATATTGGCGAGTCTCAGAGACGGAGAAGTGTTGTCTCTGTACTGGAAACTCATATGGGAGATGCATAGAGACCAAGATAGAGCTCAATCTTATTTTGACTAGGCAGTCCAGGCATCTCCAGGTGACTGGTATACACTTTAAATTCCATATTTTTTACGCGTAAATCCTGATAAACAAAAAGCAATAGAAAAAGACAGGGGAAAGTTCGTTCATCATCGTTCTATATTTGGTTTGAACATTTTCCGTCAAATTCGATTTTTCTCCTGTTTTTCTTCATTTTCTTTTTATTCTTATGATGATGAACCATCTCCCATTGGGGTTGATATAGTGTGTGTGGTGGGTGGGTCCAACCTTCAATCTTCAAAGTCTCCGACAATCTCCATTATGCATGACAAATCAATCCATCCTGAATCCTCACCGTTAGTGAAACGGTGTAAAAATCCCTGAGATCAGTTTACCCGTAGATTCTTAGAATTGATAGTTAGTTATTGTAATTCATCTCAGATGTGAACGATAACAGAAGCGGTGCAGATGGGCCTGGCTCGGAGGCAAGGGAGCAGAGGTTCGCGTTCCGATTCTGGCACGACAGCTATCATGTCGACGAGTTTGGGGACACGAGTGAGGCCATATTTGTGACAAGCTACGGATTTGAGGGCGTTCAGATCAACGTTTTCTCTTCTGTGCAAGAGCTCCTTCATGCCGGAGGAAATCCGGAAGAATTTTAACGGAAAAGGGTCTTTGTTTCACGGTCATAGTACAGAGGGGTATTTGTCACAAAACAGAGTACAGGGGTCTTTGTCACAGACCCCATAATACAAGGGGGGTCTTTGTAATTTACCCTAACTATTAATTAACAATTAACAGAATACAAGTTTAGGTAAACTTAAAGCTCCCAGCCAAAAAGGTGGATTAAACCACGTTACATCTAAAGTTTTAGCCCTCCGAAGTCTGAACAATACAACGATCAACCCCATTCATACATCTAAAGTTCAATTCATCTTTATGGATAGCTTGTTTATTTGTATTTTTTCATTTTAAATGTTTTTTGTTTTTGTTGTTTGATTGGACTTCACTTTAAATGTTTTTTATTCTCTACTTTAGATTAATACCATTAAAGTGTGCTACATTAGTATTTAGTTTCAAGAAGCACTGGGGCATTGAGGGAAATAAGAGTTTGACATTTCATCAAATGCCCCATGCACAAAAATCAAAGTGTTTCAATTTTCTACCAATTATTTGATAAACTGTGAAACCAAACATTTGTTTCATTTTGCTTCATATGCAAAGTGGCATTTTTTCAATAAACACCCATGAAACCAAACACAACCTAAATCATCAAAAATCTAAAATTATCCTTAATAAAATTAAAAATATTATAATTATGCCACAAAATAGATATATTAATTCTGCCCATTAGAAGCTGAAACAGAATTGAAGCAATAAAAAAATCACATCTCTCCATCCTTGAATTTGAACATACTGTAAGGAATAAAAAAAGTAGCCCACAATTCAGAATTTTATTTTACCAACTGCAGTCAAAATACAGTTTATATTAAAAAAAAAAAGATAATAAAGCCACAAGAACTAAGTTTTTAAATTAGCTAAAAATTCACCATCACCAAAAAAAAAATATACTTATCTACAAATGAATCATTCAATTCCAAGTAACTAAGGGCTTACCAGATATACTGATGTTCAACACATCAAACTCACCAACCATAATATTATATATATATATATATATATATATATATATATATATATATATATAATATTGTAAACCTAGCTATTCCAAACGATTGAATTGATGCATGTTTCCATTGAAAATTAATCTATTCCAAACGATAAAAGGCTACAGCAATCCAGGCTAAGAACTTTCCTGATCTGATTTATCTTGTAAACCTAGTTCATGTAAAAAACATAACAAGATCCATAATATATCTATGAATATTCTTGGGAGTTGGGAGGATTAGTTCTTCGGCAATAAATAATGAATGGAATGATTACAGCCACTGAATCCTTACTTAGTTTTTGATTATTGAAAAAAATACAGGTACTAAAATTATAAAATGTGGATCAGATGGTTGTGGCATTCTTGCGATCATGGTGGCTGCTTTTTACCCAAACTAGGACTTCTCTTTAAATAAATTAAAGAATAATCCCCTACGTACACACCCCTTCATATTTTGGTACTTCTAGAATCTAGACAATCGTGACCCTGTCAATGGTAATCAAAAGGATAAAGCTGCTTGTTTTTTGTTGGTGAAAAGTATAAAGCTGTTTCACATCTTAAGCTATTCTACCAGTTCTTTTTATTTTCCTTTCTTATTCCCTACAAATCCTGTTTTGCAAGTTATCACAAATAATAGTATATATTATCAAAGAGGATGGTGATGAATTCGGATCTCCCGCCAATAAAACGCATTCCAACTCCTACGATTCGATACTGTATATCTCACCATGAGAGACCTATGATAAAAGTGGGATTCGTCGTGTATGAGATGTGCAGTATTAGATTGTAATATTAGGTAAGGGTGTCAATGGATCAGTTTTGGATTGGATCACGTCAGTCCAAAATCAATTTGGATGGATTAGATGAACCAATAAGACATATTGGATTGGATCAATCCGGTCCAAAATATTTATTAGATTGGATTTGACCTGGTCCACCCGTAACAAATTTATATTGAATTGGGTTGGATTATGTCAATATTTGGTCCATTAATATAAGATAAGAATATATGTGTCAATGGACCGTATTTGAGTTGAAACCAATCTAAATCGAAATGAATTTGAACAGATTGGACGGTCTAGACATTCAATTGGACCAGTCCAAATTGGTCTAAAACATTCATTGGATTGGATTGGACCTGGTCCATTATAATGGTCTCACATTGGACTGGATCGGATTGTACCAAATCCAATCCAATTGACACCCCTACTATTAGGGTGTTGGGATGGCTGATCAGCACACCCTAAGAATTCATAGCTCCACTATACAGTTGGGGTAGATGCCAGCTTGAAATTGATGCCAATATATGTAAGATTGCATTTTCGTATGTATGTTGTTGATAGGTGATCCGGACTCCTCTGGTGTCTCTTCCACAACTGGCTCTGGTTTCACCTCTTCAGTCTCTTTTTCAGTCTTCTCTACTGGTGTCACATCCTGAGTCTCTTCGTCTTTGTGCTCTGCTACTGGCTCATCAGTTTGTGCTCTGCTACTGGCTCATCAGTTTCAACCTTTGCCTCTTCTACTACTTCTATCTCCTCAACCACAGCGCAGGAGCTTCAACTTCTGGTTCTGGAGAGACCATTTCCTACAATGGGGCATTCGGTGTTGTTTCTTTTGGTTCTTCTGCCACTACTGATTCTGATGTAGGTGCCGCCACTTCTTCTTGTTTGTTGGTAGACTCTTGAGTCTTATTCAATTCCTCTTTTGCATCTTGAATATCTGTCAATGCTGTAGTTGCTGATACAACCTGCTGCAGCACCCGGGCAGTTGTTTTAGATATCAGAAACAACAAAACAATAAGCACAAGGGGAAAATTCTAGATTTAAATGAACTGGTAAATGTTTAATACGGAACATGGTTAAAGATACCCAATTAATCCGCCATACTTGGAATTTTGTAGGCATTATACTATTACTGTATTAGTTCCTTAAAATTGTAAGATGGAGACTTCAATGGAAGCTTGTTGGAGCTTGGAGGAGAGGAGGAGTTCTATCATTCGAGCTCGTTGTGGATTCCATATATAATGGAAGAACATCATGACCTGATAAGAAAGAATGGGGTTTTGGAATAACAGAATTGGTGGAATTAAAACATGTTGAATTGTTGATCACCATTGAAGTTTGTTGAACTTGCAGATGCAAGCTACAACTACGGATGGATATATGCTAAAACAGAACCATGAATGGAGTAATATACCTCAACAATGGCCATTGAATCCAATGGGAAGTGTGGTTGGTCTCTTGAAAGAGAGAGAGAGAGATGTTGTGTTTCTTTCATGTGTTGGGTCTCGAGTTCAGTTTCAGTCGGTGCAAAGTCCATTTGAACAGCTTTTACAGCATTGCATTGAAAATTCTTCATACTTATGTGCTTTATTTAATGGAGAGATATTCCCAATGCAAGGTTGCAAGAGACTGTTTGAACGGTGTGAGTTGAGCATGAATTTGCACTGATTGAAGCTGTTGCGCAATAAGTAACTTGAGAAAGTTGTGAAGAAAGACAAAATAAAATTGAAACTCTTGATATTCTCTCATCAGTGGGAATGAGATAAATTGTCTTGTCTTGGTTAATGTTAGTGATGGTGGGACCCACTATCCATTATTCTATGGCTTTCTCTACAAGCCACATTTGGTCTTGTCTCTTGGCATTCTAGACACTCAGATTGGTATCCTAAAAGAGAAGAAGAGAATGGGTAGGGAAGTTCTCTTTTACAATAGAAGAATAAGAACATATTCAAGCTTCTTGCTACGTGAACAAGAGCACATTCAATCAACCGTTGTGGTTGTTGTTGTTTTAGACTTATTCCATCAATCATTTGATGGGTTTCTTGGCTCTTCAACAGTGGTTTTGGAGGGGGTTCGGGCATCCTGATTGGTGAGATTTTTCTCATGTTTGTTTGTTGAAATATATCTTGTTTGGTAACTATTTTCTATGTATCCAAGAAGTTGTTTCTTGAAGTTGTTATTCTCTAGTTGGAACTAGAGAAGTTGTAGGCCCATTATATTTGTTGATAGTGGAAAGGTTTTGAGTTAGTGCCCCGTGATTTTTACTCTTTACATTGAAAAGATTTTCCACGTTAAAAATTCTTGTACTATTCTTCTTGTGGTGTTTAATTATTTTTCTCTTTGGCCGTTACTTGTTGTTTCTCCTTTATCATTTACATTGCTGATTTGCACACTTTTAAGAAGGGATTTTAATCCTAACAAGAGAGAGAGAACCAATGGATATGAAAAGAAAAAACCTGAAGATGATGGATGACACTAGGAAGAGGTGTATATATAGAGATAGTAGAGATCATGTTGAATTAATTAAAAGAGAGAGAAAGGGAATAATACTGGGAATAGTAGTTGTAAGAATTTTGGCAAATATACATCTCATATCACTGACTTCAAGGACATCTGCATGGCGAATAGCAAAAAGTCCCTTGTAGAGATGTGTTACATTGCTCTTGTGTTTGGTGCAGTAGGGCTTCTAGGTGATTAATTAACTATCATGAACACATGTTCTAGGCCCATTCTCTTTCTCGAGGCCTCTAACAAGGTTGTCCGCACTCTCCGTATCTTTTTATACTTTGTGTTGAGGTCACCTCTTTCTTATTGTGCAATCAACTACTTGAGCACCAAAATTTACATGGAGTCAAATTTGGTAGATTTGGTATCTGTATTAATCACTTCTGTTTTGTTGATGATATCCTCTTATTTGATAAATAATCAACACATGGCATGCTCTTTGTTTGACATACACCCCTTCTCCCTCCTCTCTCTCATTTCTCCCTTTTGATCCTTTCCATTATCTCTTGACCCTCTTTCTCTCCCGTCAAATCACTTTCTTAATGTCAAATCTCACTCTCTCTTTCTCTCTCTCTCTATTTTCGCCCACCTTCTCTCTTCACCCTCCCCTTTCACGTCAAATCATTCTCTTTCTCCCACCTTCTCTCTTCAGTACCCTCCCCCTTTTCACGTCAATTCATTCTCTTTTAATGTCTATTCCCACCTTTTCTCTCACACGATTCTCTTTATTTTTCTTTAATCTCTTTTTGGTTTTTACATTTTATCTTGTTTTTTTCTTAAAATGAGAGATTAATGAAAGGGTCATTTACTTAGAGATCCCTTGTAATTTCTAAAAACACCCCTATAGTTTACACATTAAGATGTGTTTGGTTGCCATGCAAATTTATTTATTTTATTCAATTTAATAAAATATTATCTAAACATTTATTTAATAAAATTAAAATATATTATTTATTTTTATTTATTCCTTTTTAATTTTATTTTTAAATTATTTATTTAGTTAGGAATAATTTACTAACAAACTATTATTACTAGAAAAAAGATAACTAGATTAGGGTTATCAATGGGTTGGATCTATCTAATGGATACAAATCAACCCAACCAATTATAACAGATCTAAGATTTTGTCTCAATTAATGATTGGGTTGATTTTAGTTCTTGCCTGTCCTGAACTAATTCAAACCCGATATATATATATATATATATAATTTTTGTAGTTAAACATATTTGGCTTATTAACATATAAATAATTTAGTACTTTTCTATTATTTTTATTAAGATTATATTATCAAAATTTAAATTTTAAGTTATTATTTGAATAAACAACTAATGTTTTCAATGTAATCGGGTCTATAATTTTGTCTTGATTAAATAACAGGTTTGAGATTAGTCCTACCTAGACCCAACCCACTGACAACCATAACCAGACTAAGGCTTCCCCATTATAGTTACTTATTATTCTTAAATAATATAGTTATAGTTATTTTATTTAACAAGATAATAATCTAATCTATAACTATATACTTAAAGCACTGGGTTCGTGTACATATGTGGTTAGAGGTCAACACGTGGAACATTTATGGCTTAATGCTCATTATATGTCTAGGTAACAAAGAAAAACTAAACCAGAGTTTTGTATTCTTTCTTTTAATGGGACAATTTCTTACCAAATTTGTAGGGCATCATTTTATTTGAATTTTTACTCTATTTACTATTTTCTATTTGAAGCGGCAGGGAGCCTTGATGGTTTCTTGTTGATTTTAAATCTGGTAAGTTTTGCAGTTGTCTCTAACTTGTAATTTAACTAAAGTCCATCATTTGGGTGAATGATTGCAAATATTTTTTTTTCTACACCTCTGAATAGTTTACCTAATCAAGGTATTAAGGAATAACTTATCTACTTCTGGCTATTATTTAACCTACAATAGTTTCTCTAATCAAGATATTAATATAGAACTTATCTGTTTCTAGCTGTTGGTTAGCTTACAATTTGCTAGTTATTTGTTCTGCAACTCTCTCTTTTATTGTATAAGGGTTTTTGCACATTTGGTGTAGTTTGACTGAATGCCCTTTTTCAAGGTGAATGATTTCAGCTTTTGTTCTTATTTCCTTGCTTTCTAATTAAAGACCAACAACAATCATGAATTGTCATGAGTATTGTTACATTCTACAAGCCTATGACTTCCAACAGTCCCACCAAACTGGTGGTGCCTGTTTGGGAGGGCTGAAGCTTAATGGCTTCTAACTTGCCAAGGTGGTCCCCATATAGATATCTATAAACCATGTTTTCTGAAGCCAATTCTACTCTCAATATAGTTCAATTCTGCCTTCTTATACTATTATTTTTACAACAATTCATCTGAAGGGTTGTGCTAAACCAACTCAACTGAAATTTTAGCTACTATACATTAAATTGATTACCTATACTTCAATAATTCAAATATCTTACCAAAAAAAAGTTTAATTATTTCCCTTATTTTATTTGAATATAAGGGATTTATTCTACTTTTTAAAAAATTTTCACAATTAATGGCAAGAGGGATGAGGAAGGGGAGTTTTTCTTTGTGCTTCAAAAAAATGTATGCTAGATTGGGAGATGGTTTTGTAATTGCAGTTTATAAGGGGGATGGGTAGGAGGAGAGAGATGAGAAGAGAGGGGGACTAAGGGAGGGAGGGAGAAGTGGAGAAGGGTATATGGAGATGACAAACAAAAGGAAATGTGATTTTGTAATCTATATATTTTGATGGGAAAGAAGGGAAGGAAAGAGAGAGATAGATTGAATACACCATGGTTTAGGGTTTTTTGATTCAGGGGAATGAATGACAAACAAAAAAATGAAACTTTCTTTTTAAGTTTCATTAATCCTTCTATTGTTTATATATCCGATTATGGGTATATATCCTAGGCTTAGACTTGTGATTTGGCGATTATTTAGGGGCATTAGGCTTAAATATGTGCTCTTGCAGGTGTTAAAAGAGATCTATAACTATATACTTAAAGCAAGTTCATTAGTTTTTTAACTATTGTAGGCCAGTGATCGGATACAAATGGGGAAGCAACAACTTGGTTATGTGTTGAATCTCACAGCTACAACATTTCAGTCCACTCCCATGTCTATTTACTCAACCTTGTATTGGCGATTTGGCCGATAATTAATAACTATCTATACTTCTAGTTTTTTTAGTTTTTATTTTTATTTTAAAATTATAAAAAAAAAATTGTACATTTGACATGTTCATCTCCAAATAAAAAAAATTTTTATTTTAATAAGTATGAATAAGTTGAGTTATTTATCCCAAAGAACATTAATGAGATAGCACAGGATTTTGAATTCAAAATTCAGTTTGTTTTCTTGTTTTACAATAAAATTAAAGGATTTAGCTTGAAACCCAAGAAAATAAACAGTCTTTATTAAATCTCCAAAAATTTCATAATTGGTCGATTTTTATATGACCACATTTTAAATAAACAACCACTCCTTGGTTTCTCCGTTGCCCGTGCTTAGAGGAACCGAGGTGGTTGGTATATAATAATGCCACATCATTGAGTGGTTAAGATAACCACACCCATACTCTTATCTTTTTCTCATGTTGTTATCTTTATTATTCCATCTCTATTTTAAGTAGTGTACACTCTTTATTTTGTCCTTTTACGTACTGTACTGAACTCACTCACTAGATCATTAATATATAAATTGGAACCTCCCCACTCGTTTGTGTGAGAGAATTTGTTAAAAGTTAAAACCAAGATATGGAATGGTATCAGAGCCCATTAGGATCCCAGCAATGTCAACTAATAGCACAACAACCTCTTGTTAAAATCCACAACCCCAAATTCCAGGGTTGTCCAATGTAATCCTTACCAACCTAGTTACAAGAAAACTAAACCGAGAGAATTACTCGCTCTGGCACTTTTGGGTCTTCCAATAGCACACAAGGGAACTGGTTTACTTGGATATGTTGATGGGAGTATCCCATGCCCAACCAAGCTTCTCACAACAACTGCTGCCGAGAATCTTCAATCAACACAGCCTCAGAAATCAACCCAGATTTTGTTACCTGGGAGAAACAAGATGCCTTGTTGCTCAGCTGGTTATTGTCATCAACTCTAACTGAAGCAGTACTTGGACAAGTAATTAGCTGCACTACTTCAGCAATGTTATGGAAAACCCTCGAGAAATTATTTCTGTCCAAATCACATGTCAGAGTAATGCAACTACACTTTGAATTGAACTACAAAGGTATGCCTTCTATGGATAATTAACTACAGAAAGCCGAACTTTTGGTTGACAGCCTAGCTGCCGTACTAGGTTCCCCAATACTAGATTATGATCTCAATCTCCCAATCTTGATCGGTCTCGGACCGGACTATGAAGCCCTAGTAACCTCAATCACCACTCACTCTATGAATTAACTATTGAAGAGTTACATGGAATGTTATTGAACCATGAACTCCATCTGGAGTTTTACAAAGCTGGTTAAGAATCCACTATTTTTGGTGCTAATGCAGCCATTAGAGGCAACAACAAGGGTAATGGAATGGATGTAAAGGTCCCGCTAGAGAATCCAAATATGATACTATCAAAAGAAAGGTAATAACTATGGGAAACTTGGGCTGGTGACCCAATGCTAACCTGACTCTCTCTCTCTCTCTCTCTCTCTATATATATAGAGCTTAAGCTTTTTACCTTACCCCAACCGAGAAGATCTATCACAAGTCATAACTCAGCCCCTCCTCATTTTAGCCTTCCTTGCTCCCTCTTGCTCCCTCTTGCTCCCTCATGAAGCTACCTCATCACTCCCTTCTCCCTCTCTCATTTTGACATCTCAACATGCCTGGCCCATCCTTCTTTCTTATATGTTTAACCCTTTGGATATCCCTTCCTAAAACTATTCCTAAACTCTCTCTACGAAAATCTAATCTAATCTAGTCAAGTGGCACCACTATACCCCACTTTCCCCTAAATTATCTATAATTCTTATTTATCTCCTAAATTATGTATAATTCATAATTATCTCTAATTTAGTAGAGAGTTTCTTTCCTAAATTATCTCTAATTCCTTTTTATCATATCCCCCACTTTTCGTCTATATCTATCGAAAGAAAGTTTGAATTAAAATTTTAAGAATTATTTAAATATTATAATTAAATTATATAATAACTTTAAAATATTCATTAAAAACATAAAAAGTTATCATAGATTTAATAATATTCATATTTTAATAATTTTATACTTTTATAAAATTCATAACGAAATTATGTACTAATAATATAAATTATAATTTTATGAATTATTCACTTTAAATATTATACAAATAATAAAAATTTAAAATTCAAAAATATTATTTAAAAATTTCAATAACTAAATACTATAAATAAAAAAATAGATAAATATTATATAAAAAATATTTAATATTATGTAATCACTTTAATATAAATAAAATTTAAATAATGAACAATTTTAAATATTTTATAATTTATTTAAATATTTAAATAACTAAATATTTTAAATAACAAAATATTTAATATAACTAAATTTTAAATAGTTAAAATAATGAAATTATGTAGTAAACTTAAAAATTTTATTAAAAGTAGAAAATTGTTATAATAGATTTCATAATATTTGAATTATTAATAATTTTATATTTTACAAAAATTAATAAAGAAATTATGTAATAATAGTATAACTTATAATTTTATGGATTATGAAATTCAACAAATAAGTAATATTGAAATAACTAAATAATGATATTATTTAAATAGATAGATAATATTACAAATAACTAATTTTAAAAAGTTTAAATATTAAAATATTAATAACTAAATCATATTTTAAATATTATTTAAAAATGAATAAAATAGATTAAATAAATAAATTATTTAATAACCTTAAAAATTTTATCAAAAACACAAAAATAATTATAATATATTTAATAATATTTGATAATTGGAATATAAAATATAAATAATTTATTTTTTAAATATTTTTAAAATAATGAAAAATAGATCAAATATTTTAGAGGTATTGGAGCTTTCTAATAACAAAAATAGGTAATAACTTTCAAAAAATATTTTCAATTCATATTAAAAAATATAATAATAATTGAAATTATTAATGTACTAATACTAAAATCATGATTTCACATTTATCAATTAATAATTCTAGAAAATAACTTTCAAAAAATTGATATTTATTGTTAATAATTTTAAAATCTTAATATATATTTATATATACTAAAACTTTTATTGATTGTATTTTTAGTAATTATTTACTATATTTTTGTGATAAATATATTTTCAATAATTATGTATAAGTCTATTTTTGTTTTGTTATTTAATAGTAAATTTTCAATAATTATTGGAGATTAAACTATTGTTATTTATTAGAGATTAAATTATTAGTTTAGCTAAAATTAAGAGTGTTCACGGGTTGGTTCAATTCAACTGTATGTTGTTTGGCCAACGAAATTGACCTAGTTGGGTTGGGGAGTTGGTCACCCGAAACCAAGCAGCCAACTTGGGTTAATTGGTTTGGGTCAATTTTCAGTTTCGTTGGTTGGTTTAAAAGATTTAAACTTAAAAAATTAAATTTAAAAATTACAATGGTATTATTAAAAAATAAATTGAAAATTTTAAAATTACAAAATAAAATATTTTAGACTAAGCAATATGTGAATATATATTATACATAATTTTTTAATTTGGAAAATTGGAAAAATTCACATATTGCTTAGTCTAAAATATTTTATTTTAGACTAAAATATTGCTTAGTTTAATATATATATATATATATATATATATATTAAACATAATTTTTTAATTTGGAAAATTGGAAAAATTCACATTTTGCTTAGTCTAAAATATTTTATATATATATGTTCGGTTTAGTTTGTGTTGAATTACAAATGGCCAAACTGAAATTGACCCAACTTGGTTAGGTTGGGAAATTGTTGAACCAAAACCCACTAGAAATACTAGAAAACCAACCAACTCGAGTCAAGTTTGCCGTTTCATTAGTTTGATGAACAACTCAGCTAAAATTAGTTATTGTTGCTTAATAGGTTAAAATATAAAACAATTGTCTACTCTTATGTGCTTTTGTTGTTTAGCTTTCTCTTAACAAAGCTCATGTATTGCATAGGCCCCTGTTAGGTGCAACTTAAGTGGGTTGGGTTAGGTTGAGGGTCAATCCAATCCTAAGCCTCAAACCTCAAGCTCAAGCTTGGTCCAATTCAAGGTTAAGCATGAGTTTACCAACCTAGGCCCAATGCAACCTTAACTAAGCATCTCGGACTTAGGGATGACAATTTCTACCCTACCCGCTGGGTATCCACCCCTACCCACTTTTGATGGGGCAGGTTTTTTTTTGTTTGAAGGATGGGTTTTGGGACAAGTTGGGTTTTGGGATTCTACAACCTGTTCATTATGGGTAGGGTACGATATTAGGCTAAACCCAACCCCCTCATCTTGCATATTGTTGGAAAGCATATAAAGGATTTATATTTTGAATTATTTATTTTGGTAAGAATAATATTTTGAATTAGATATAAAGGATAATTGATAATTTATGTGTTCTTTTATATCTTAATCAAATAATTGGAAATTTTGTTGTTTATTTATGTTATTTTACTTATTTATTATTTTTATATAACAAGGAATAATAGGAAACTAGATGTGGGTTTTAAACCCAACCCACCCCTACCCTTGAATGCAGGAAGGATTTTGCATTTTCATGTGTGGGGATACTTTGGATTCTCAAAATCCAACTCGCCTATCCGCTAGGTGGAAAGAGTCTAGAATTTACAAAACCCTCCCCGAACTCACTCTATTGCCATCTCTACTGGACTAGGCTTGGGCTTGGGCATATTGGGCTTGAATACGGGGAGGGTTTTGCATTTTCATGTGTGGGTAGAGCCCAAAATTTACAAAGCCCTCCCCGAACCCACTCAGTTGCCATCCCTACTCGGGCTAGGCTTGGACTTGGGCATAGTGATCTTTGTAGCTTAATTTCTAGATAGAATTGGTTGATAATAGCTCTTTTCTTCCACACATATGGTTCCCAAACTTTACTTCAGAGTGGATTGACTCATCTAACTCTAAGAATAGTTCTTTTCTTCCACACATATGGTTACTACAGCATATATCCAATAACCACTTATTTTTGTCATTATTCTCCTCCACATTACAAGCAAGAGTGTCTCAGAATCATCATTATTCTGAGCAAAATTTACATTCAAACTCTTTTCTTTTGATTTTCTATATCTGCACTCAGACTTGTAGTGACCATATTTTTTGCAATTGTTGCATTGAATCTTTTGTTTGTCTATCCCGTTCCCGGATATCTATTTCCCTTTTCTCTTATTTTTGGAGTCTTGGGTTTTTGATTCCCACCAACTTCTTCTTGATGAGATGTTTCCTTTTCCTTTTTCTGGGTCAATTGAACTTGGAGAGCTTCTTCTGTTACCTTCTCTGATTTCTCATTGAGCCTCTATTCATGGGCTTGAAGGGAGCCCGATAACTCATCAACTGTCATTGTGCTAAGGTCCTTTGACTCTTCAATGGCAGTCACCACATACCTAAACCACATCAGGGTCTGGAGTATTTTCTCCATAATTTGAAGATATGTAATTTTTTTTTTTCATTTGCTTTCATTTGATTGACAAGAGTCAATATATGATTAAAATAATCAGAAATAGTCTCCGACTTCTCCATTTGAAGAAGCTCAAATTGCCTTCGTAAGGTTTGCAACCTTACCTTTTGTACCTTCTTTACTCCTTTGTAAGACTTCATCATAATATCCCAAGCCTCTTTTGTTGTTGTTGCATGGGAAATTTTTTCGAAAGAAATTGGATCAACAGATTGAAAAATATAAAATAAAGCCTTACTGTCCGTTTTATGATTTTCCCTCAACACCTCTTTCTGTGCCTGGATTAGATTCGATTGATCTATTGGTTCTTCATACCCTTGATAGACAATTTCTGTGACTGTGGTACTTGAACACGACTTGCATGTTGACCCCCTCCAATAGTTTTTTGTAGAGAAGAAATAAATGATCCTTTTATTATTAAACTTACTATCTCTTACACTTTGTAAAACAAAAACTACTTTTATACTAATATCAATTAAAGTCCTATTTTAACAAGATAACTTGACACCGACTAACAGCGATTGATGCAAAAAAAATAAATAAATAAAAAATCCCTAATATGAAACAAACTAGGACTCTATTTTGTATATATTTGTATTTGTATCCAACATTCTTCACATAACAAAGAGGAACCTCTGGTTATTGAAGCAGTGACTCTTCTTGAGGGACTAAAATTAGCAATGGAATTGGGCCTTCCCTGTATAGCAGTTGAAAGTGATACTTTATTTTTAATTTGATGTTTGATGGTGGATGAGATACAACTACCGTGGTCTATCAATGATTTGGTTGCTGAATACAAACATTACTTTGGCATCAATTTTCTGAGTTCTTGGTATGTCATGTGTATAGAACAGCAAATGCAGCTACTCATAGAGTGGCTAAATTTTCTCTCGCTTGTTCTAGGATGCAAACCTGGTCTTTAGCTCCAGACTTTCTATCATCTATCATTGTATAAGAAATGATTACCAGAATAGTTGAATGGATTACCCTTATGAGGCTTTCTAAAAAACTATAATTATTAAGTTTTAAGGGATGGGAAAATCAAATTATCCTATCCAATCATAAAATATGTATTGGCACAACTTCTAAGTGAAAATATAATTAATAATGATTTTTTATTTAAATAATTACTATTTATTTTTATTTTTAAAAATTACAAAAATAAAAATAAATAAATATTGTACAATATATGCAAAAAATGATTATTTAAGAAGAAATTTCAATAATAGATTTATAATATATTCAATCATGATTATTTAATTATTGTTTATTTTTTAATTCTGAAAATATAAAATATCAAAAAAATATTGAAAAAGAAATTTCAATTTATCTATGGGTATAATATATAATCCATAGATCTATATAGGCAGATAAAAAATACATTTTTAATTTTTTTGTTAATTTATATTTTGAACATAAGAAATGTAAATCAACATAGATTTAAAAATTTTAAAGCATTCAAGCAAAAAGCATGATATTATGAAAAATTGGAAAAAAAAACTTACTTATTTTGCAATGTTTTTCAAAACTTGAAAAATCTACAAGAACATTGATGATTCATACTTGTTTCTTGTGTGTGTGTGTGTGTTTTGCATATCTAGCACTTTAGGAATATAGTTTAGAGTTTTAAAGGAGTTTGGGAGTAAAAGAAGGCTTAATTCAGGTTTCTTTCCCCTTTATTTGTTTCGTTTTTTGTTTGTATTTTTTTCATAGCATATGACCAATACGCCCATGATACATCGCTGATTTGGCTTGAAACGGTGGAAAAAAATGATACATTGATTTTCGACCATATCTCATATCAGATACGATACACCTCGTATTGGGCATATCATGTCAAAATTTGAAACTTTGGACAAAGGAAGACAACGGAGAAAAGAAAAAAGTGACAAATAGAGAGAGATCATGTAGTTCTTCTTTGCATGTATCAATGTATCATGATCGCCTAATCTATTTATCTATATGTTAAAATGGAAGTGTCAAGTTGGCACTTTCCTGATTTTTTGTTGTTTTGAGAAATGCTTATTCTTTTTCAGCTAGTTGTTTTTTAGAATCACTTTTTTTTCTAGTTTTTTGAAATTTTCACTTAAAATTGAACAAAATAATTCAAGTATCCAATAAGCTTTAAGACTTTTATCTCCTTTCATTAACTCTCTCTCTCTCTCTCTCCCCTCTCTCTCATTAACTCCTTTAATTATCCCTTCTCATTAATTATGCCATTAACTTTCTCCTCTTCATTACTCCATTAAATTGCCTAAAATTCATTAACTGTATCTATATCTATATCCATTTCAATTTAACTATAATTTTATATACATTAGATATATTTATATTAAATTATAATTATCAATAAAAAATAATTATATTGAAATGGAGGTATTCAATGAGATATATTATCGGGTTAAATAATCTACTTTGATTTAAAAGATGATTAATTTTTAAATTAATTAATTAATTAATTTATATTTTAGAATAAATATTATTTAATTCACTCAAAAAATATAACCAATGTTTTAAAAACCAACTTGGAGGTTGAATAGTTTTTGCCTCTAGGTTACGAGTCAATGGTTTAATTGTGCAAGTTGGACAAATCAAACCATGACACATCATCCATTTGTATATGTATAATATGATATCATATGATTACATTTTGTGTGTATATATTATTTTAGATTCAATTTATACATTTTATTTTAGTTTTTAATTTTTTATAAATAAAAGGGCTGAAAATTGAAATTTGAGACTACAAAATAGATTTTTTTTTGGGTATAGTGGGGTTGCAAAGATCATGAAAAATTACACATAATAATAAAAAAAAAAAAGATCACGACAATTAAACAATTGAGCACAATCAAAATCAACAAGTTGAAAACATTAAATAAAACATCATAAAATTATAATCTATTTATATTTCAAAGAAATAATAAAAATTAATTAACCATAGTCATTTTGCTATTGGAGAGGGTTAAAGAAATGGGCTTTGATCCCACAAGTCGGTCATTTATTGTTGTTGTTGCTAACTCGGTGGCGGGGATGAGTAAATTGAATTGGGAAAGGATGGTCAACACTTTGAAGTGAGGCTAGGTTGGTTCAACGATGATATTTGCATGGTCTTCGGAGAAGAAAATGGGTATATTGATTGAGTTCTTTGTGAGCAAGCTAGGTTTGAAACCTTTTGAAGGGCGATGAATATTGATGAATAATTTGGGTTTTCCAATCTTACAAAGGGGCATCAATGGGAGACAAATTTTGTCCGCTACCTTTGAAAGCGTTCAGAGTAGACCCGTTCATGGGCTGGGTGGCCTGACGGGCCAGCCCGGCTCGGCCCGACCCCCGGATGGGCTTGAACATGCTTATAGGCCCGCGGGCTTAAATTCGGGCAAAAAAGCCTGTCCTGCAATAAATTCGAGTCGGGCTCGAGTTTTGTCAAAATAGCCCAGCCCGAGCCCGGTCTGGCCTGACCTAATATTAAACTTAAAATTAGTTATGTGATTATGTCCATTTGAATAAATTTGTTGATTTAAGAATGTAAAATTGTGTTTTAAAATATAAAAGAAAGGGAAAAATACCATATTGTAGGCCCATTGTTCATTTAAATAGAAAAAAAAATACTATATGAATTTTTAATTCTAATTTGAATAGGGAAAATTGTTTTCTTTTTCAATTAGGTTGGGCTTCGGGCTCGGGCTCGGGTTTCGGGCTTTTTACCAGGGCCGGGCTCGAGCTCGGGCCTAGTATATTTTCATTAGTGACAAGTGAAAGCCCGGCCCAGCCCGGCCCATGAACAGGTCTAGTTCAGAGGTAGCTAAATCTCTGAAAATTTTAGAGGTGTTTTCGACACTCGGAAAATACGCTCGGAGGTGCAACCGAGCAACCACCAATTACTAAAAAAGCATTATTCCTAATGGGCTCAGCCACTTATTTCTCATGGATATATTTTACATGGTTTTAAAGATCTGGACTGTTCATACAACCTGCAACAAAGGTTAGTAATTAGGGTTGCAGTTTCCCAAACTGCAAAAACGCAGATAGCGAACTCTTCATCTGCAAATCTCCAGCGCCGCCACCTTCTCAATCAAGAAAAAAAAATACATAAATCCTATTTTTATTAATTAATTACATTCTTGATTGAATCCTATACATTCAGCCTAGAAAAATAAAAAAAATATTTTACAGACCAGAATGAATAGAAACTGCAAATAATAGGTACGCAGACATTCTGCGCCAAATCTGATCTTCGAACTCCATGTACGAACTGTCCATTAAATCAGAAATAAAATAAGAACAGTTCTAAATTAAATTTCAGATTTAACAAAAATTAATTTTAGATCAATCGCCCATACAAGAAACAATTTTTTGAAATAAAACTGCAATCTGCGCAATACTCGGATAGAACAACTTCTACCGAATTGCGCAGGTTCAGATTTGATTTCTTGGTTTAAGATTCGAACCTATGGCTCTGATACCACGGAAAGAATGGTAGGATCCATCGTATGGACGCCAAAAAGGTTGTGAAAGGGGTGGGCGAATTTCAAAAATTTTCTGCCTTTCTTCCAATTGGGAATCATATTCCCTAAATTTAAAATACAATATTCAAGGATCTAGTCGAACAAAACCAAATCAGATTTGAACCAAGAACAAAGGGAAGGGTTATACCTGATACGGAGAATCAAGATCTCCCGACGTTGGTCTTCACGCCCAAAGAAGTATCCAAAATCCGCTCCGGCTGAAGATGACACAGTGACAGTGGAGCAGAACCAACAGTGTGCGTTCTACGCACCGGACTCTTCGCAAGAATCCGATGGAAGCTTAGAGCACCGAACTAAATTAGTCTTTCAGCAATGATTGATGTCAAGAACTAGATTCTTGATTGTCTCTTCAGAGGAGTTCGAACCAAGCAGCAAGGTGACGGCGGCTAGAGGAGTTCCTACGACTGAAAGTGGCGTGGATGCAGATTTCAGCTTAGGATGAAGATATCGTATCTCAAACTTGCAGGGTAAGTCACTACAAAAACCCTAGGTCGAATTCTTGTAATTCATGATTAGGGTTTCATCATTTCTTAGTGATTAAGAAACATCCTAATCCTATTAGGAGTTATCCCAATCCAAATCAGCATTTGGATAGGGGATAATCTTAATCTTATCTACAGATTAGGTCAGCCCATTCCTGATCTTATCAGGAGGTTACCAGATTCAAATCACATTTGAATTTGGTCTTCAAGAGTGGATAGGGTTAGAACCCTGATCCTTTAGCTAACCCTAATCCCAGATACGCCCCCTTAAGTGGGAGATCATATCATCCCAGTTCAAAATGGGCTTTAGGCCCAATAAGTATGAAGTGCTCAATAAGTTTCCAAAGTACTGCCCAGTTGGGCTTCTTTGTATGGCGTGGGACCCAAGCATTGATCTACACATCAGCCACATGGGCTCGGCTCAACCTTTGTTACAAGGCCTAGCCGAATTCACTGGAAAGCCCAGTGAACCCCTTGAGCCCATCACATGGACTCTATGGGCCCAACACTTACACTAAGTGGTCCCTGGGCCAAGCCATCTTATAAAAACCCAGGGACTATGGGCAGATGCAAGATTAGTCCATCAGGTGTAACCCTAAATGGCCTTACACTTAACCTCTCAACCCATAATGATCAAACACTGCCCGACAAGAGAGGACCTCTCCCTCGGCTACAAGGAACAATGCTGCACTCTCTACTCACATGGATCCCAGGAATTAAAACCATTTACAAACATTTTGAAACTGTATATATCTATATATCTTATATATAAATTTTGCAAAATAAAATTTCAACGATTGAAATCAACTGCCGGCAGTTTGGTTTCCATTAGAGAGAGTGCATCCCCGATCATTACCTTTGTCTGACAAAGAGGCTGATCCTATCACTATGATCACCCACTCAGATGAATTCTCAGACTGTCCTAACATACCCAGGTTTCGACCCCCGCTAAGGATTTCACTGATTGGCATATCAAAGACAGTCCAATCCGACACCTAGTGCAGTATTATAATCGAGTTTAGGGGTTAGGTGTAACTTTTCAGTTTTGCCCATCAATCTCCAAGGTCCAGGGCAATACTGAAAATCTGGTCCGGTTCAAGGATTCAAGTAAACCTACACTGCATGTGCCTTGGGTCTCACCTTGGCAGCTGAGACAAGCCACCCCAACACTTGGCAGCACATCAGTGTCAGCCTTGGCAGGATAAATCTCCCCAGACTTATCCAACAGCTGTGAATGTTCTAAACTAACACAAGTCTCATTAAGTGTCCAGTTTAAGAGTCTTACACAAAAATATACCACACAACATGAATCAAACATGTACTTTATTTATTTACACTAAATGTCAAAAGTACATCAAATCTGATTGGAGCTAAGGGCATACAAAATTGTCTAACACGTTCAACTCTGCATATGGCTCTCCTCTTTCTTTGTTTTGGAAAAAGAAAACGAAAATCCTCTCTCGTCTCTGAGACTATGCATTTGTTCCTCTACCTTTCTATTTACATAGCGGTGGTTAGTTTAGTCAGAGATCACATCTGCACCCCACTATTTCACGAAGTTGTCAATGGGAGATGTTCTCAATACACGACTGAGATATACTATTGGGTGTTTATAGGGTGCAGGTGTGAATTTGTTTAGTCATTGCCTTTGTTCACAGGCTATGAAGCATGTGAAAGAGAAGAATTCACATCTATGCCCCATAGAGCATGCCCCACAACACATACCAATAACCCTGTATTGGGAACATCTCCCATTGACAACTTTGGGAGATGTTCCCAATGCACACTGAGATGTGCATATGGGGTGCAGATGTGACTAAAACATTTCACTAGCAGAGAGTTTATTTGTATCAAGTGGAGTTAGAGATGGCAATTTCCACCCTACCTTGTGGATGCGCACCCCTACCTGTTTTGACGGGATGGGTTTGTTGTTTGAAAAATGGATTATGGGAGATTGGGATGGGGACAAATTTTGAGATTTTATAACACAAAGTTGTGGATGGGATATGGTATTATACTTATCCCAACCCTCCCTAACTACGTGTTTTTAATTTACTAAAATACTACCTACCAGTGCTTATAATTAAATTGTTGATGTAAGGCATATGTAGGGATGGCAATTTCTCCGTAAAATCAGGGCCCCACCCCGCCCTACCCTGAATAGGGCAGGGACGGGGAAATAATTTTTTCCCAAACTGGGTGTGGGGCAAGGGCGGGTTTTGTATATAATTCCCCAAACCCGCCCCGACCCGAAGGTAAATTAGTAAAATATATCTAGGTTTAATATTGACATTTAAAATATTTCTAAGTTTTTCCTAAATTTTCAAAATCCTAGGATCTCATAATTTTATTTTTGAATTATCTTTAAAGTATTATAATTCAATTCTAAAATACCCCCAAATTCCTTATCCTATGTATAAATTGTCCATAAAATAGATATTTTTTAAGTAATTGCCTTGGAGCAGGGAAAATTTGGAGATACCTCGTCCCCGATGGGGAATGGATGCCCCACCCGGAACCCGCCCCACCACCAGGGACGGGGCGGGTACGGGACAAGGTATCGTGATTTATGTATTTTGTACATAATGTATTTTGTACATAATGTATTTTGTACATAATGTATTTATGTATTTATGTGTTATGTGTTGAATTTAATAATGTTTTGAATCTTATGCGAAGGATGATTTATGTATTTTGTACATGTTTCAATCAAATAATTAGAAATTTTGATGTTTGTTCATGTTATTTTGTTTTTTATTGCTTATATATGACAAGAAATAGCAAAAAAATTAGATGCAAATTTTGGACTTTATCTGCCCACCCTCAAATGTAGAAAGGATAAGGTTGGAAAGGGTTTTTACACTTTCATGTACCAGGAGGGTTTGGATTTTGAAAATCCAAGCCATTGTAGGTTTTTGGGAGGGTACAAATTGAGAGAATTGGAGAGGCAAAGAGGGTCAAGAATTTACAACCTCCCCAAACCCGCCCCATTGTCATCCCTATGTGGGGCCATCTTATAGGATATACTTGATATTTTGGAAACCACAGGACATATTCAAGTGGTTAATCCTTTTTTTTTTCTTGTTTAGTAATTGACTAATTCTTGGGTTTTTGGTTATTAGCATCATCAAATTGATAATTGACTTTGGGGCTTGGATTTGCTACCCACGAGCTATTCCCACCAGGGTTTTAAAAATCAACATGGAAATGGAACCACTCTAGCCATCAATTTCGGGTCAGCAGTTTGACCGTCTAGGTCAAATGGTTCAGGTGGTTTGGAATATTAGGGCAAATAATGTTTGGCTGAGAAATAAGGAAAGAAAGAAAGGAAGGAGAGAAAGGGAAAAAGGAAGGAAAGAAAGAAGGAATGAGGGAAGTAGGAGGAAGAAGAGGAGAAGCATCCGACATTCACTAGCAATGACGATGGCGACAGTGATGGCGGTGGCAATGGAAAACGCAAGGCAACCATTCAAATCTCTGCAATCTTGATTTTCTCTTCTCTCTCTCTCTCTAGGATCTTAGTGATCTCAGATCTGAGATCATTTTAGTCTCACTCTCTCCCCATCTCTCCATTTGCTCTCCATCTTATTAAAACACGGTCTGGGTTGAACGGTTCAATGGTTTGACCACTCAGGCCAGCGGTTCTCTGACTAAATCAATGGTTTTTGATTCAAGAACGGGCTAAGGGAGAAATGAAACCAGTTGCTTAGACGACTTTCGAGCCAAACAGTCTGACCGTACGGGCCAATGACGGTTCAAAAACACTAGTTAGCTATGCCTTTATCCATGGGACATTACATCTACACAATGTTGGAACAGTTTGTAGATAGAAGATTCGGAGTGCTGACTTGGACCAATATATTATTTAGTTCTTTTTAGACCTCATTACATGATTTCAACTATCATTCCTTGGTCAATTGGCCTAACCATCTTGGTCGCTCTCACCCAAACTAGTTGGGACTTGGGATCGCTTTGGTATGGCTCTCGTTATAACTGGTAGCCTTATCACCATCTTAGGGCCATGGTGGCCTTTCATTTACTTGATCATTGATAACTAAAGGTGGATGCTCTACCCCTTTTTGACAAGAATTGTGATACTTAGAGGGTGGTTGGAGAAACACATCCAAGCTTTGTACTCTAGGCATGTTCGTTATATGGTCTAGACGGTCAAGTCAGAGTTATTTTACTAAAATTCCAAGGTGTGGCCGTTGGCATATTGCTATTGGTCTGGTGAACCAATGGCGCAGAGGATGTGATGTAACCAAGTTCAAAGTTGAGTGCAACTTGCCCAAAGGCAGTTAAAAAAAGAAGGGTGAAATGCTGAAATCTCCCTTCAAGTATATGACCATTGCTAAAACCTTTCCTAAAGTTTAATAATTGCAATCGCCTACCATTAATTTTTTGGTATGGTTGCAACTAGACTCTCTTTATTAGAATCCTTTAATAAAAGGCATGGAAATATCTAAAATACCTATGCAATTATTATTATGGCTGGTTTCTGTAGAGAGAAAACAATACAAATTTTATAAACAACAAAAAAAAAGAGAATTTAAAGGTTGCAGCTTTATCTTTGAGCAATTGATTTGAAGGACAAATTTGGAAATAAATCTATTTCAAACAAGAGATTGAAAGGGTTTAGGCTAGTAGCCATTCATATGAGGTGAAAATTTAGAAAATAAACATTTTGATCAAAAGTAAATGTATGGGTATTTTAGACATTTTCATTCCTTTTTTAGAGAATTCTAAGAAAAGGGATCTATTTGCAACTATGTTAGAAAGCTCAAGGGAGGTAATTGCAATTTCCAAACTTTAAGAGGTTTTAGCAACAACCAGAAACCAACATTTTAAAAAACGACATGAAAACTGAACCGTTCTGGCCACCGGTTTCCAGGTCAACAGTCTGACCGTCCATTTTGAACGAACGGCCCATTTTGATAGCAGAATTAAAAAATAAAATAAAAAATAAAAAATAAAAAAATGGTAAAAAATCGTTGAATGGGTTGACGGGTCGGATCAACGATTTATTGACTTTTTTAACGCTTTTTTACCAGATTCTAGGTTTGGGGTAAAACGAAACCGATTGCCTGGACAATTCGCAGGCCGAACGGTCCGACTGTCCGAATCAACAATGGTTCGAAAACGTTGCCAGAAACTTCAAAGATAGTTTCAGCAATTTACTCAAAAAAGAATTATCAAATCAAATTCAGATATAACAAATTATTTTTTTTATGAACTATTTGCACGCTTGGCCTAGTATTATGAAGAGATTAGATGGGATTAGTATACATACACACACATATCTGTACTCGTGTTCTTGGATTTCAGAATCAGAATATATGTAAATGAATCAAACTTTAAGAAGGATTAAAATTTTGCAACCTATTGGGGCATATAGGCCAATACATATCATATTGGTGACCCCCGATATGCCCCAACAATGTGTTTTGAGGTCTGATCTGGTTCAAAGGGGTAGATGGGCCCTACACCAATCCCCCTAAACACAGTTTGAATAAAAAACTTAAAAAAAAAAGGATAAATTACATGGACCCCCTTACTATGGGGTCAATGACAAAGACTCCCATGCACTTTTTTACGATAAACACTCCCCTGAACTTTTACATTGCAACAAATATCCCTTTGTTAAGTGAAAAGTGTTAAATTACCAAAATACCCCACTAACATTTTTCTATTTTCTTTTTCTTGCCATTTTCTCTTAAAACATAATTTACCCAAAAATACCTCTAATCATTATTGGAAAAGGAAAAATCTAAAATGGCTTTTGATAAATCTGAAATTTTAGATCTGAAAAGTTAAAAAGATATTTTTTTTGTGTGAAATTTGAAAAGAAGCATAGATGCTTTTCTACTTTTTAGATTCTTTGAATCCATAAGTTTGCTTGTATTGGATCAAACCTTTATCATATGAAATTTACTGATTTTACCATTTTACCCCTATAACATATTATTTGGAAATGTTGAGTTCAATTTGCATTGTCTCATAAAAAATAGTTTTCAACATCAAAATAATATTGAAGCAATATAAATAAAAAATAAAAAATTAATAATTAATAATTAATGATTAATAAATGAAACGATTAAAATTAAAAAAATAATTAATGACTAAAAATATTAAAGTATTTAATAATTAGTAAAAATAATTTATAACTTATTATTATTATTTATTGTCATTATTATTACTCACCAAACCACCGTTGCTGCAAGTTGCAGCGGCGGTGGCGGGAAGACAAGAGAGAGAGAGAGAGAGAGAGAGGTTGAATGAGGAGGAGTATTTTCTAACTTTAGGCCACGTTTGAAACGTGTTTGAGCGTGTTAAGTGACGGGCCTTAGTCTTAAAATCATGGTTTTCAAAACCGAACCGGACCGGAAAAACCAGGAACCGGTCAAGTGACCGGTTTCAGTTTTCCCCAAAACTAGAAATTTGCCCAAAATTATTGATTTTCGCTAGCAAACCACTGACCTGGGTGGTTAACCGTTTGAACGGTTTTGACCATTTTTTGTTTTTTAAATTTTTAAATTTTTTTATTTTTTTGTCAGAACGGGTCGACTGTTCGACCCGATAACCGGACCCCTGACCGGTTCAGTCCCTGGGTCATTTTTAAAAATCATGCTTAAAATTTCAGATCTGATAAAACTTTTCAGATCTTATTTCAGATACAACACCAAACAAATGTGGCGTCTGAAAAACAACATCAATGAATGAGAAATCTAACTCTCACCACTGATCTGTCGGAAAAGGAAAAAATCTCCGGCAAGTTCATTGGTGACGTCCTCCATCTCTTCTGGTTTGGAGCGCATAGCAGTGTTGCGCTTCTTGTGCCCCGTTAATCAATTCGTGTACCTGTAGAATTAGAGGCATTAGAAAGGAGTAAGAGGCAAATTGCAGAAACAACTGATGGGAGCACTTCACCATTCAGTCCAAGATGCTGTTGGAAGTATAAAATCGTAGCAACTAATGCCTTCTATCCATCGTAAAATCTTTCCAACAATCACCGAAGCTGCTATCTATCGTAAAATCTTTGAAACAAGAGATTCTTCATATTGTTCCTCCTCCGACGAAATTGTGAAATGAAAATCAGTATTTTTTCAGAAGAGAGGGCTGCATAGAGTATGACTGCAAAGCAGTAGAGACCATCCACATAATACCTTTTCTCTGAACTGTCAAATCATTGGTGACGTTCTCATCTGTATGTGTCTAACTCCCCTCTCCCTCTCCCTCAATCTTCTTCAAGTAGGAGGATCCTGAACCCCGATCTTATGACCTTTTTCTCTTTTTCTTTTCGTCTGAACACTTTAGAAAGAAAGAAAATATCAACATAGGGATCCTGATAGATTTGAAAGATGCCTGAATAAATAGAAGGAAATCAATTTTGATTGCTTCTCATGCTGAAGAACAGAAAATGCTTCGATCTAAACGTCCTCTAATAAGGACATGACACTCGGTGCTTGCCTCCACCCGATAAAGAGATTCCCTCTAGGACCAGGGAGGCGGCCAACAAAGTTGTAATTGGGGTATTTGTCGACAGGAATATCCACCCTGATAGTTTTCTTGACAATAAGACCAGATGAGGGTTGTATAAATCCTATTCTTTCCGATTGAAATGCCGATGCCCAACCATTCATATTGGCTCCTCCATTTGAAAATAATCCTCCAGATGTCAGAGGGCTAGCTGCAAGGGGGCTAGCATGTTCAAGACCACTTTGATCTAAAAGTGATGCATTCCCCAACAGTGTGCTTACACGCAATATTTCCTGGTTCAGCAACCGATAGCTGTGTGGAAGCATAGATATAAAAGGGTAAAGCTTCTGGGGCTCTGCCAGCAACTCAGAGATTGTCTTGCTCAATAAGAGCGTTGGTTGCAGAGCGAATGCTAGAGAAGTCAGGAGAGAGAGGGGCGGTAGATGGAAATGGTGAGTAAGCCATATATCTGCCGGAAGACATATTTGCCTGGAGGGTAGGCGATTGATCCAGGCCTGATTCCGGCGAGATGGGTAGGGATCCCAAGCAGGCGATTTATAGCTCCAATGGTTGAATGAGAACTATTGTAACTTTAATGTCCATTGGAATTGTCCATTTGTTGTCTATACCAATTTCAAGAATAGGGGCGTGACAGTAAGGAGGAGCTTTCAGCCCAGGGCAAGAATATTTAAGTCCAAAGTACTGTTGGAGTAGGTGACGGTTCAAAATTGATGCCAATTTGCGGGTTTTGATGCATAGAGTGTGAGTGTGGGTACTTGACAGTTTGTTTATAGACTTGCAGTGGAATTCAGAAATCTGCATTGAGCCTACTTTTCCGTAAAATAAATTAGAAAATGATAGTTCGGGCAATTATAAAATTTTAAACAGTCAAATGAGAATCTTTTTTCAAGTTAGAATGCTAATGGAGTTGTGTCTTTGTCTAACGGCCAAAGTTCAGGAAGGATCTTTATCGTAAAAAAAAGTGCAAAGGGTCTTTGTCACTACCTCATAGTATAGGGGTCCGAGTAATTTACCCGAAAAGAAAATATAAAAGCAGCCAAGGATACAACCATACAGTCCATGTCACTTTGCTTTTCCTTGTTCTATTACCCCAATCTTGCATTCTCCTTTACTCTCTCTCTTCTCCCTCTTCCCATCACTCTCAATTTGTCATCTCAACACCCTCACTTTTGATTCCTCTCCCTTTCCATCGGACTCTCTCTCTCCCCCGAAACTCATGTCTCTCACTTTCTATAACAACCTAAGGTCTCCCCTTAATTAGTTCAATATATATTTTATCCTCTACTTCTATCTCTAATTCCCCCTATTCTTTCCACTTTTCCATAAAAATAGGGCCATAATTTATTAAGATTTGATTTTCCAAATCAAACAATATTTAATCTATAGGCATAATTTTAAGCAAAGAGAAGGGAACAAGGGGAATTCGATGTTTTCCATATATTTATGACATCTTTGATTATTGTTAAATAATCTATTCTTAAATAATAATCCATTAGTTATGAAAATTATTAAAAAATTCTGAAAAATATTATACCAAAATTATTTCAGAAATAATCCATTATTTAAGAAATGTTAAATAATTTAATAATCTACCAAAATTAATAAACAATCCATTATTTAATAGTTTTTGCTTATTAATGAGTGTTCAAAATTTCAACATTTAGAGTAATTTACATTAATCATTGTAATTTAATAAATTTTCATTAATTTTTTACAATAATAATTTATTGATAAAAGATATTACTAATTTTACTAGTTTATGTAATTTACTAATTTTTATAAAATCAATAATTATAGTTACCAATTATCAAAAAATTTAGGGAAACTATTTAACTAATAATCCATAATTATTTTTTAAATAAGTAATTAAAAATTAAGAAATTGATCTATGAAAGAATATTCTCCAAAACTATTTAAATAATAATCCATTATTATTATTATTATTCAACTAAATAATTATTTAATAATTTAGGAAAACATTAGGAAATTAATCTATCAGAATTTGTTTCATAATTATTTAAATAACAATCCATTATTATTATTTCAATAAATAATTATTAAATGATTTAGGAAAATTATAGAGTCTATCCACACCAATCTAGACCACTTGGTTAACTTTGACCATACCTGGTTTTACATTAATTAATAACAAATGGTTCACTTTTAACTTAAAATAATTAATTTACTATAATTACATTATTTTACTAATTACACTTACTTTGATTAATAGTAAATAATTTAGGATTAAAAAGTAAATAATTTACATTAATTTATTATTATTGTAAATAATTAATTTGCTATACATAACTTCTAATCAATAGCAATTTCAATAATTTTTTTGGAAATTATCATAAAATGTTGTAATTTATTTTTATTTAATTACTGCTAGTTAATTAGTTATAGAAAATTATTAAAATTGTAGGGATGGCAATTTTCCCTATAAAACTGGGGCAACAAGTTTTCTCAAATCTTAAACAAGGATGGAGCAAAGATGGGGTGGGGATAGGGAAAATATTTTTGCCCCAAAATAGGGATGGGATTTGCATATATTCCCTGAACCCGATGGTAAATTAGTAAAATATCTATAGATTTAATATTGATTTTTAAAATATCTTTAAGTTTTCCTCATATTCTTATAATTCTAGGATTCCATAATTTCATTAGAAAATACCCAAATTGTCATAATCTAATTCCTAAAATACCCCCAAATTCTCATAATCCTATTTGTAAATCATTTACAAATTATATTTTTTTAGGTGATTACCTCAGAGTAGGGAAAATTTGGAGATTCTTCATCCCTGACAGGGAATGGGTGCCTCACCCTGACCCCAATGGTGAGTTCAGGGCGAGAAATGGAGTAGAGTGTCTTGACATAGAGGGGCAAGGGACAAGGAAGGGTGCCCTATCCCATGCATTGTATAGGCCCTCGCTAGTTTAAATATACCCCTTGAGTTACCTTTCCAGAAAATGCGGTGCTGCTACATTTCCTCATTTGATTATTTCCATTTTTCAATCCATTTAGAGCAGAATACTGTAATAGCCTGCTAGGTTAGTCTTTAATTTAGGCTGTACCTGGCAGCTATTGTCTGCACGTTGGATTGCTGAGTTGATTCTCCTGAAACTTGAATAGCTTGCGGAGTTTATCGACTATAATTGAAGTGTTGGTAGTACTAAATTAAATGCAGTGCATTACGCAAGCTACCTTCATAACTTTCTGAAAATTTCTCTGAATTGGCTATGCAAATTTTAATTTTTAATCATCCTCAGAGCTTCTCCTCTCAGACTTTTTTAAACTTATTAAAGTTGTCCTAGAAAGAAGACAGAAAAAGAAAACGAAAAAACACCACCACATCAGCACCACATAGGCATTGGCATTTATTATATATGAAACAATCTGAAACTGCTTGGTTTTAATGTTTATCAAATAAATAGTAGAAAACTGAAATGTTTTTATTTCTGTATATGGGGAATTTGGGGAAACGTCAAATTCTTGTTTCCCTCAACACCTAGCGTTTCTTGAAATCAAATGTTGATGTGACCCACTTTAATGAGTACTAATTTAAAGTGGAAAGTAAAAAATGTATGCCCAACCAAACAATAAAAACAGAAAACTTTAATGTGAAAAAGTAAAAATAAATGTTTAATATGAAAAAGTACATAAACAGCACATTCATAAATGCCCACTGAACCAAACACATGCTTTATTGTGTGGAAGTAAGTTGCTTTCTCAAGCATGAAAGCTCACAGATGCTTTCCCTCTTTGGTTAATAGTCATATTGTAGCATTATGTAGTTGGTACTTGGTAATATTGAAGAAGAGGAAAATCATCACTTTCGATTCGCATTATGTTCTCTCATTCGATGGTTTCCTCCTGATTTGTGTTTGGGATATTATCTCCCAAGGATTCCTTCACGGGAGCCTGTGTTCTGTCACAACTCACACTATTCATCAATGTTGAATACTCCATTGTTGGCAGGACATAAGTGGTACGTATGTATCATCCAAATGAAGGAAAGTGGAGGTGTAGAGAGTCAGAGAGGTAATGGATTTATGATCCTTGGCTCAAAGAGGAAATGCATACTTGGAAGTTGAGTTGTTTCTTACCATTTTGTCCTTAACCTCGCAGAGGATTTGGTTTTCAGATGTCAAACTCCCCAATAAACTTATCCCCACGGGAGATTGTGTTTTCAGTGTTTTTTCTTTCAGGAGATCCGGGTTCTACTAACACCAGTTCTATAGCACGAGAAATCAAACAATCAACAATTTTACAATGAAATACAAGAAATGCAATTCAAATATGTAACATAAATGTTTACAGGCGTTCATATTCCCAAAAAAAGTAATAATAAGAAAAACTACATTTTAAAAGTGACTAATCGCGTCAACCCCAAACCACCTACAATCTGAAACAGCGAGATAGCAATACAAGAATACATTTAACGGTTATATAAGGAAACCTTATTGTGGTATCTGGAGAATGGAGGAGTTGCAGGGAGTATTGGCATGGATATTTTAGGTGATAAGGCAGAGTAATAGGTTACTGGTTTCAGAAAAGCAGAAGAGATGTGAGGAGAATGCCCAAAGATGATAATAAGTAGGTAGTACTCTCTGTCTGTCCGCTTGACTTCGGTGAGGTTGGAGGAGATGCAAATGTCCCACTCCCACTGGTTGATGTGTTCTTTGTAACTGAAGGTAATGGTGGCTCTGCCACATCGGATTCTGTCAGGACGGGGTTTGGAGCCTCAACAGAAGGTAAAAGTGCAGGATTCCCAAGTGACAGGAGACCGTTAGGTAGAACAGGATTCATATATCTTGGTTTTCTGTTGCCCATCTTCAAACATCGGTTATCTGCATTAACAATTTAATATGAAGCATCAACACCATATTAACTTAATATTGAAATTGTTGAATTATAAGATGGAGTACAATAGCAGGACGCAGAAGAAGGAACAATTTTCTTAAAATGGATTTCGACTGTCTTCAAGACTTCTTGTAGCAATTGCAGAAAAGAAATCCTATTTACTTTTCTTCCCCCAGACACTACTGGAAGGTGGTGAAGCATTGCATTTGTTGCAGAAACAAAACAAATAACATCTCCATTGAGTAGGTTCAGAACTTACTTCTGTATGCATTAGCTGTCCCTGGAAAGTCGGTGATGATTCCATCGATCCTAGCTCCCATGACAAAATTATTGATCTCAAAATTTGGGTCTGACCAGAAGTCCCATGCTTGAGATAAATATTCATTATGGAATACATGTACATAGACAGTTAGGTTTGATGAGTGTAGCTTTGAAACAATGTTGGTAGCACCAGTGAGGAAGAGCTTATTCGTAGGAAACACAGAATTCTTTGTAATTGCCACAGAATGAGCAAATTGTTTGATGTCCATGATTGATGAGTCATCAGCATCACGGATATCTTCATCAACTTTGTATACCAACTGGTAATTGGTTTTCTCCTTGAATTTGATTAAAACGGAGCTGTTACTGGACTGGATCATAACCTTCTGTTTGGTTTGGTTATAGCCAGAATGGTTTAAAGCATCAATCACTGCATCAGTAATGCTTAAGCCCAGACTCTTTGCAAGATAGGTTGCATTCTGCAGAGAAGGCAAACAAATGTCATGATTCAGTTGAAAATGATGACAACTCCAAGAAGGATATAAATGAGGAAGGTTGCATTTAGGTATGCCTCAAGGAGAGCACCTGTTTTTTAGTTGGCTGAGCCCTATCCATATTCACCCATAACATGAATTTAGATTTTGTTTTTTGTAAAATTCTTGGTTGCATTTAGGCGTGACAATTTCTGACCAAATACAGGTAACCCATCCACTTTAACTCATCTACTTGGTGGATTGCATATGGGTTGACAACCCATTTGGGTCGGGTCAAGTTTAAGTTGGTTAGTTGGCTTGGGTGTTAGGTACTTGTAACTTGTTGGATCCTTTCCAAATTCTGCCACTCTCTCTCTCTCTCACCCACCCACTGATTGGATTAGAATGGGTGGATTAGGTTGGGAGCTGAACAGATTCTTTATGTCTCAATCAACTTCAGAAAAAACAAAAATGACAAAAATATGCAAGATAAGAGGCTGTTGAAGGAGGGTCTACACACCAAATCACCAATGAGGGTTGGTGATGCAGTAATCAATTCCCAGTACCTGCTCCACCAGATGTGGCTGAAAGTCGTTCTTTGATGCCAGTCTGCCACCTTCTCTGGCCATTTCTTCTCTGTAGTGTGTCTTTGAGAGAGAGAAGAGAAGAGAATAAAAAAATACGCAACTATCTATGCTGACAGTCTTGAGAGGCAATTTTGTCTGAAAAAACTTGATTATTTTCCTGCTCATAGATTTGGATATTATTTTGTGAAAGTGACTGATTTTATCAAGTCACCCGTCTTTGTTTCTTTATTTAAAGTCCTTTTTAGCCTTTTTTTTTTCTCGAGGGTGGGGAATGGGGTGGGAAGGGGTGGTTATTTAAAATTGACCTAATTGAATGATTGTAACTAATTGGATAGGACAGTACCAGCTCAGTTGGTAAAATCTCTGGCTGGTTGTAGTAGAGACTTGGGATCAAATCCTGCTATCACTACGGTTTGGGGGTTATCTTGAGACTATTTGACACCCCCCCCCAAAAAAAAAAGCAAAGGAAAAAAGAGAACAAAAATTAATTAATGTTTTCTCCTTGAACCTTCAGTCAAGACAACCTACATGTGTCTAAATTCAGCATAGGTACCTCTCTTATGCAATAACTATCATCCAAAAACAAACAATTAAAAAAGATTGTAACATATGAACTGACCTCTATGCTGATCAAGACAGAAAGTGGTTTGCCCTTTGCAAATGCCAGAAAGTCTTCTAGTGAGAAGATGTTTCCAGTATATTTATATGCAGGATTGCGATATAAGTACGATCCAATGAATGGATTAGCTATAGATGCTGCATTAAAAAAGGAAGTTTGCAAAGATCAAATGGAAGTTATTAAATACTTGGTTGAGACAAAGCAAAATCCTTCTCCCATTTCTATTTTAAGAAAATAGGTTTCTAGCATATGAAATAGCAATTGCAAAAACTGCATGAGTATAAATGTAATGTTCGTCGAAATTAAGGAAAAAGAAACCCAGGACAATAATAGTCATGTTGATAGGAGCACTATAACAATAAGTTTAAAGACAGGGTCCTGTTTGATAGGTCCTACATATAGGCCTCTTCTATATAAATTCTCCCTTCAAAATAATTAGCTTAGTTGTAGTGCCATTACAGAGCATCTAAAACCCTAATTTCAACTAATGAAAATAATAATCTTATGGAATTTGATGTGTTGCAATGCCTTTTCATAACCAAACCAACTCAAGAAAACCAATACAGAAGAAAGCTTTGAAATAAAAGACTAAAACTTTCTAGTTCAATTTTAATTGTACTAGAACATTACAAGAATCAAACATTCCTATCATTATAAGTTAATATGCAGCAACAAAGATAATTTCCAGGGATTTTAACAGGAAAGGGTAAATGTTTAGAAATGTTCTACACAAGAAAAAAGCAAGCTACAATTTGATGTGGTTAGAGACTGGAGACTATTGCATTAAACTAGGCACAACTCTTTTTTTTTCAGATAAGCTGAACACTATTCAAGCACCATGAAACTACTGATGGAAATAGAGGGGTAGTTGTAAGGTTTAGAGATGTTGAAGAAGAAGAAGAAGAGGAGGAAGTGTCGAGAATGCTTGGTGTGGCACTGTTCACACCAAGAAACTTTTCATTTTTCTTCACAAGCAAAATTACAAAGGTGCCCTTGAATAGGCACTCAAATACAATATTCGTAAAAGGACAGAAATGCCCTCACTCTCTTAAAACTCCCCCTCAAGCTGAGCATAGATATTTATCATGCCCAACTTGTTCAAATTTTTGTTGAGCTTTGATTTCGGAACACCTTTAGTAAGACAATCGGCCAACTGGTCTTCAGACCTCACATAAGGTAGACAAATCTCTCCATTGGCAACTCTTTCTCTAATGAAATGTCGATCAAACTCTATATACTTTGTACGATCATGTTGAACAGGGTTGTGGGCTATGTTTATGGAAGCTTGATTGTCACAATATAATATCATTGGAGTATCAATTTGCACTCTCATTTCTATCAACAAGTTCTTCAACCACAATAATTCTGAGACTCCATGTGCCATAGCTTTGTACGAGTCACAACTGATTGCTTCTTGCTTCTCCAAGATACAACATATTACCACTCGCCAAAGTACAATAGCTAGAAGTAGACTGCCTACCATCAATAGAACCTGCCCAGTCAACATCAGAATAGGCCCCTACCTTTAGATGCCCATGATTAGAATACAACATCCCTTCAAATAGGAAAATATTCTATTCACTGCTTGCATATGAGATGATCTAGGCTTGTGCATGTATTGACTGACCACACTTACAGCATATGATATATTTGGTCTAGTCAGAGAAGGCAACCGACAAGTCTCTGATACACACCTTTATCAGGAAGGACATCTCCATCATCAACTCCTAACTTATGATTGGGATCAATTGGAGTTTTATCTGGTTTACAATCCAATTTTCTTACCTCCTGAAGTAAATCAAGAACATATTTCCTCTGAGAAATACAATGCCCCTCTTTGACCTTGCTACCTCAATCCCTAGGAAATATTGGAGATTTCCGAGATCCTTAATTTCGAATTTAGTAGCAAGGAAATACTTCAGTTCAGCAATCCCAGAGATATCATCCCCTGTGATAACAATATCATTGACATATACTATCAACATAGTTATTTCCTAGGGATTGAGGTCAGCTTGTGATTGTGAGAAGCCAAATTTAAGACAACTTTCCTGAATCTATCAAACCAAGATCGAGGAGATTGTTTAAGGCCATAAAGGGATTTCTTCAAACAACAAACCTTTCCTTCACTCCTGGAGGAAGTTCCACGTAAACTTCTTCCTAAAGGTCTCCATTAAGGAAGGCATTCTTAACATCCATTTGATACAAGGGCCAAGAATAGTGGGCAACAAGAGACATGATAACTTGAATTGAATTCATCTTGGCTACTGAAGCAAACATTTCCTGGTAATCAATGCCGTAAGACTGGGTGTACCCTTTTGCCACAACAGTTCAGAGACTCCATGTGCCATGGCCCTGTATTCTGCTTCTGCTGAGGATCGAGCCACAACTGATTGTTTCTTGCTCCTCCAAGAAACAACATTACCAGCCACCAAACTGCAATACCCTAAAGTAGATCTTCTGTCATCAATGTTTCCAGCCCAGTCAACATCAGTATAGGCTTCAAGTTTCATATGACCATGCTTGGTAAACAGAATTCCCTTTCCCGGAGAGCCTTTCAAATAACACAGAATTCGTTCAGCGGCCACCATATGAGTATCTCTGGGAGCATGCATGAACTGGCTAATACAACTGACAACATATGCAATATCTAGCCGAGTCATGCATAGGTACAGGAGTTTCCCAAGAAGTCTCTGAAAGACCCCTTTGTCTTCTAACAACGTCCCATCTGAAGCGGAAAGTTTGTGACTCATATCAATAGGAGTAGCAGCTGGTCTAGCACCCATCTTCCCAGTTTTAGAAAGCAAGTCAAGGACATACTTCCTTTGGGAGATAAGGATCCCATCCTTGGATCTAGCAACTTCTATGCCAAGGAAGTATCTCAACTCCCTCATGTCCTTAATCTCAAATTCTGTACGGAGGAAAGACTTGAGAGCATGAATTCCTGAAGCATCATTACCAGTCACAATAATATCGTCAACATACACAATGAGATATACTGCCAGAGATCCACTTCTCTTCACAAAAAGAGTATGATGAGACTGTGTCTGAACATAGCCGAAGTTAACAATTGCTGTTCTAAATCTCTCAAACCATGCTCTAGGAGACTGTTTGAGGCCATAAAGGGATTTTTTCAATCTGCATACTTTTCCTTGCATATCACTTCCATACATTCCTGGAGGGAGAGACATATAAACCTCCTCATCTAAGTCACCATTCAGAAATGCATTCTTTACATCCAATTGATAAAGGGGCCAGTCAAAGTGAGCTGCTAGAGATAAGAGAACCCTCACAGATGTCATCTTAGCAATAGGTGCAAAGGTCTCCAGATAATCAATACCATACGTCTGTGTGTAGCCTTTTGCAACTAGCCTGGCCTTGTACCTCTCAATGGTCCCATCAGCCCGGTATTTAATGGAAAAGACCCACTTGCAACCAACCGGATCCTTCCCTTCAGGCAAATCCACCACTTCCCAAGTGTCATTCTTGTGTAGGGCATCCATTTCAGATTTCATGGCATCCCTCCATTCTGGAATCTCAAGAGCTTTTGACACAGACTTGGGAATAGGATTAGAAGCAATTGAAGAGAGATATGAAAAGTATGAAGGAGAAAGCAGACCATAAGAAAGGTGTTTGGAAATGTAGTGTGCAGTGCACTTCCGTTTTCCTTTCCTAACAGCAATGGGAACATCAAGATCCGGGAAAGATGGCTCTAAAGGGGTTGAAACAGTACATGTTGTCTCATCTGTGACTGGAAGTGCATGATGCTCATTTGTTGTAAGGGAAACAACCTGCTCATTCCTGGATCTTTGCCTTTCATACACCTTGGGATTGTGGGTAGGACGAGGAGGTAAAGAGAGAAGAACACTAGGATAAGGAGAATGGAGTGACTGATCCTCCCTTGATTCATTTGAAGAGGACACAGGTTCATCAAGAGACTCAACTGGGACAGGGAGAAGAAGAGAAAACACTTGTGATAAACTCTCCCCCTGTGGACAATGTCCTTCTAGAGAGGAACCATAAAAGGGAGAAAGTTCATCAAAGGTGACATCCATTGAGACATATCGAGTGCCAGTCTTTGGATCAATACAACAGTAATCCTTCTGTGTGGGGGAATAACCAAGGAATATACACTTGTGGGCTTTTGGTTCAAATTTATGTCTCTGGGCACTTGGAATGTGTACATAACAGGTGCAGCCAAACACACGAAGAGGAATAGGAAAAAGGTCATTGTCTGGGTGAAGAAGACTGAAGGGGAATTTAAACCCTAAAACCCTGGATGGCATACGGTTTATGAGGTAAGTAGCAGTGAGAACAGCATCACCCCAAAATCTTGTAGGAACATGTGAGGCAAACAAAAGACTCCTTGCAACTTCAAAAATATGCCTATTTTTCCTTTCAGCAACTCCATTCTGTTCAGGGGTTCTAACACAGAAACTTTGATGAATAACCCCCATGTCAGAGAGATAGGAGGATAAGTTCTTCTCAAAATATTCTTTTGCATTGTCAGATCTGAAAATTTTAATCCTGGTATCAAATTGGGTTAAAACAAATTCATGAAATTGTCTCACAAGTCTTGGAACTTCATCACGAGATTTCATCAGGAATATCCAAGTGAACCGAGAAAAATCATCAATAAACAAGATGAAGTATCTATAGCCCCCCATAGAGGATAAGTGGTAAGGCCCCCACACATCAGAGTGCACAATATTAAAAGGAAAAGAAGATCTTTTATTGCTCAAAGGGTAATTGTTTCTACAATGCTTTGATAACTGACACGATTCACAATGAAGACTAGACACACTAATTCCCTTGAACAATTCAGGGAATAGATGACTTAAAGCAGAAAAAGACAAATGGCCCAAACGACAATGACACAACATAATTTGACTAGCAGACTGAAGAAATAGAACCAAAAGCAACATTCCTAGGCTGATCAAAGCATTGTCCCGGAGTATCGAGCAAGTATATTCCATTCGCTTCATGGCCACTCCCAGTCACCTTCCGAGACTCCAGATCCTGAAAAACACAGTGGTAAGGAAAGAAGGTTACACAACAATTTAATGACTTGGTTAAACTACTTACAGATAACAAATTTGTATTTAATATAGGTACATGAAGGGTAAAAGGTAGGAGTAAGGAATTTGTAGCCTTGACGGTTCCCTTGCCAGAAATAGAGGCAAGAGAACCATCAGCTAAGGTGATTTTATCACGGCCAAGAAGCAAATCATATGAAACAAACAAAGTAGAAAGATTGGTCATGTGATCAGAAGCACCTGAGTCGATAATCCAAGGGGTCTTAAGATTACCTGAAGTGGTTGCATGATTAGCAGAAGCTCTTATACCTGAGTGAGCAAATGCAGAAGTGGCTGAACTTCCTAAAGGGTTGGAAGATGAAGTTACACCTTCGAGATGACTGATCATCTTTCCAAACTTTTCATACTCAATTTTCATGGCCGCCAACTGTGCACAGGTAGACTCAACTTCAGTATCTGGACCAGTGGCAACATTTGCACTCCCTGTCCTTCTACTATCATGTTTCTTCTGGAACCGAATAGGAACAAGACCAGGATGTAATTTCTAGCACTTGTCTTTGGTGTGCTTTGGCTTCTTGCAGTATTCACATACAACTTCTTTCTTTCCAGAGCCACTAAGAGCCCCCACAACTCCTTTGGGTTTAACCCCCATATTTGCAAAGTGATCACTAGTACCAACCCCTTGAACCTGTACCAGCCTTCTGCTTTCTTCACTACTGACCAAAGCATACGCTTGTGATAGTGAGACACTTTCCTTGGATAAAATATTTTGTTTTGTGATGTCATATTCTGGGTTTAGTCCAGTTAGGAACTCAAACACCTTGTTTCTTTCAACTAATTTCCTGTAGGTTTCTGCATCATTAGTAGTGTCCCAAGTTATAGCTTCTATTAGATCAATTTCTTGCCACAAAGACTTCAAGGTTGAGAAGTATACCGCAAGGGATTTCTCCCCCTGTCTCAAATTCTTTACATCACTTCTCAATTTATAGGCTCTGGCTACATTTAGTTTCTGGGAATAGGTTTCTGCAACACTGTCCTAGATTTCCTTTGCTGAGTTCATCCATAGATAATGTTGACTAATCTGTGGCTGCATTGAATTCACAAGCCACCTAATAACGGTGTAATTCTCTTGAATCCATTTCTCATAAGAGGGATCATCCTCTGGGGGAGCCTTCTTGCTCCCGGAGATAAACCCCCACTTTCTTCTGCTACATATATAAATTTTCACAGATTGTGACCATGCCAGATAGTTGGTTCCATCCAGTTTAACCGTGGTCACAGTCAACAAAGAATCAATTGGGGTTCCCAAAGCATGTCCATATTCAGCAACATTCTTACTCTCAATATCTAAGGAGTCCATCATGTAAGTGCTTCAAATAGGGTTTCAGTCAACTTCTACTAGTGTACTGAATTGTTAGACAATTTTGTATGCCCTTAGCTTCAATCAGTTTTGATGTACTTTTGACATTTAATGTAAATGAATAAAGTGCATGTTTGATTCATGTTGTGTGGTATGTTTCTGTGTAAGACCCTTAAACTGGACACTTAATGAGACTCGTGTTAGTTTAGAATGTTCACAGCTGTTGGATAAGTCTGGGGAGATTTATCCTGCCAAAGCTGACACTGGTGTGCTGCCAAGTGTTGGGGTGGCCTGTCTCAGCTGCCAGGGTGAGACCCAAAGCACATGTAGTGTGGGATTATTTGAATCTTTGAACCAGACCAGATTTCCAGTATTGCCTTGCACCTTGGTGTTGATGGGCAAAACTGGAAAGTTACACCTAACCCCTAGACTCGATTATGATACTGCACTAGGTGTCGGATTGGGCTGTCTTTGATATGCCAATCAGTGAGATCCTTAGCGGGGATCAAAACCTGGGTATGTTGGGACAGTCTGAGAATTCATCTGAGTGGGTGATCATAGTGACAGGATCAGCCCCTTTGTCGGACAAAGGTAATGATCGAGGATGCACTCTCTCTGATGGAAACCAAACTGCCAGCAGTTGATTTCAATTGTTGGAATTTTGTTTTGAAAAATTTATATATAAGATATATAGATATATACGGTTTCAAAATGTTTGCAAATGGTTTTAATTCCCAGGATCCATATGAGCAGAGAGTGCAACACTGTTCCTTGCAGCCGAGGGAGAGGTCCTCTCTTGTCGGGTAGTGTTTGATCATTATGGGCAGAGAGGTTAAGTGTAAGGCCATTTAGGGTTATACCTGATGGGTTAATCTTGCATCTGCCCACAGTCCCTGGGTTTTTATAAGATGGCTTGGCCCAGGGACCACTTAGTGTAAGTGTTGGGCCCATAGAGTCCATGTGATGGGCTCAAGGGGTTCATTGGGCTTTCCAGTGAATTCGGCTAGGCCTTGTAACAAAGGCTGGGCCAAACCCATGTGGCTGATGTGTAGATCAATGCTTGGGTCCCACGCCATACAAAGAAGCCCAACTGGGCAGCAGTTTGGAAGCCTATTGAGCACTTCATACTTATTGGGCCTAAAGCCCATTTCGAACTAGCTGATTTAATAATCCTCTTAAAGGGGCGGATCTGAGATTCAAATAAAGATTTGAATCTAGTAACCTCCTGATAAGATTAGGAGTGGGCTGACCTAATCTGTAGATAGGATTAAGATAATTCCCTATCCAAATACAGATTTGGATTGGGATAACTCCTAATAAGATTAGAAGGTTTCTTAATCACTAAGGAAAAGGTGAAACCCTAGTCTTGAATTACTAGAATTTGAACCAAGGGTTTTAGCAGAACCTCCTCCTGCAATCTGAGATAGGATCTCAGAAACCCTAGAGAGAAGAAAAGCAAATACACCAACTTCAGCTCTAGAGTTCTCCTTCAGCCACTGCCGCCATTCACTGCCTAGTTCGATCTCTCTGGGAGGGAAAGATCAAGAAGGTGTTCTTGATATCAGTCTTTGCAGAAAGGCTGATTGTGTACGGTGCTCTTCGCTTCCATCAAATTCTTGTGAAGAATTTGGTCCGTGGGACGAACACTGCTGGTTCTGCTCCAGTATCACTGCATCATCTTCAGTGGGATCAGATCTTGGGATTATTCTTTGGGCGTGAACACCGATGTTGGGAGATACTAATTCTCCGTATCAGGTATAACCCTTCCCTTACTGTTTGGTTCAGATCTGGTTCGGTTTTGGTTTGATTAGATCCTTGAATATTGTATTCTAAAATCAGGGAATATGATTCCCAGTTTGAAGGGAGGAGAGAAATTTTTGAAATTCGCCCACCCTATTCCGCTGCTTTCTTGGCGTCCATACGATGGATCTCTCCCTCCTTTCATGAATGTGGATGAACTCAGATTGGGTTAAATCGGCCTCAAACACAGCAACTCACAAGGTCAACTCACACCCGGCAGCCGTGAGAACCAAGCTCGGTAACAATTCTTTCAAGAAGAAGATGGCTTGATTCAGCCTTCAAGAGGTAACCAGCAGACCTCCAAACACTGTGTACCCGACTGGCGTACCTTTCTAGTTAGGGATTTTAGGTTCCCAACAATAAGTGCCCTAAAGAGAGCAAAACACAGTTCGCAGTAATTAAAGGGGCCTTTTTACAAACACTGTGTATGGAGCAGAGAATACCCCCACTGTCACCAAGTAAGAACCACCTCAGGAGCAGTCCGTATAGGTCCAAGAAGCAACTAAACTGAAGTAAGAACTTGCACCACGGAGTCCAAAGAGGTTTCGACAACTTGACAGTCCAACAGGGTGAGAAAACAACCCAGAAATCTCTGAGTTAAATCAGGTTAACCACAACCGAACAGCTGAACAAATTTAAAGGGGTTTCGAACACTTCAACAGTCCCCAAAACCAGAAATATAACCCAAGGATAACTGAATGCAACTTACAGTCTTATCAATCTCTGATTTGAGCTCCAAATCAGGCCGAACAGTCCTTCTCTCTTATTCTTCCTGGTCACTAAACCACTCTCCAAGTGATTAGAGTCTTGGGCACCCTCCACTGACCTCCAAGAATCAGGCGAACAAGTTAAAACTTCCAGCCCTAGAACACCTTCATGCAGTCGGCTGGACTATACCCACATGAGAGCCACGCCAAGTTCAGGCCTGCTCTGATACCAAGTTGAAAAACAGCCCTTCGAAGTATGGGACTGTATATGATTAGATGGAAAAATCAAAAGGAGTAAAATAATTGAAAAGATTGGTAGAAGATGAAGAGAGAGCTGGCGGCAAAGAGGGTTAGAGAATGAGAGGTTCGAACTAATCTCTCCCTCTAACACTAACACTATTTCATTAAGTTAATTTTTGAATAATTACAAGGGAGGCCCTTGGTTGGGTAAGAAATTACAAAAAAACATAGCATAGAAGAGGATGGGCCCAGAATAAGGCCCATTACAGAAAATAACATAAATATAACATAGAATAACAGCCTATGGGCCATTCGGCCCATCTTCTCTACACAGAGAAAGGCTATTGGTAAGTTTAACTTTACCCAAACCCGATATTGGGGTCTGGGATCCATTGACAATGATAATCTTACCTTTCCCTTAAAAAAGTCTATATAAGTGGTAAAGTAGAAAGGCATACCAGTCATATGATCATTGGCTCCTGTATCAATTATCCAAGAGCTAGAGGGTGGGCATGACATACAAGTGCAGTACCTGATTTTGCAAAGGCACTAGAAGAACATTTGAACCAGTTGGTGTAGGCAACCTGCTCTTTCCAAGAGGGAGTGAGATGCCTCTCAATTTTTCCATCACATCAGGTGTCATGAGTAGATGCTGGAGTAGGAGGATTTCCCTCAAGCATGTGAGTCGAAGAATCATGACTTGTAGTAGCAGCATGAGCATTTACTTTCTTTCCAGTTTTAAAATTCTCAGGTTTTAGGTGGGGATTTAGTTTCCAACATCTATCCTGGGTATGCTTCGGCTTCTTATAGTATTCACAAAATACCTCTTCAGGTTTACTGTTGAGCAAGAGAAAGAAGAGGAAGAGAAGAAGGAAGGAGGAAGAAGAGAGAAGAGGCTAGCGGACTTAATGCCTTAAAAGAACTTGCTTCATGCGAGTGAAGCATTTGTATTTATACTATACTGGCCGTACAACACAAGTGGTATAGAAATTACAAAAATACCCCTGCGGGCACTAAATATGTGTATAGTACATACAATAACATCTGTCAATACTCCCCCTCAAGTTGGAGCATAGATATCAATCATGCCCAACTTGTCACAGAGATCTTGATGTCTGGAATGGTTTAGCCCTTTTGTAAAGATGTCTGCTAGTTGGTCTTCAGAGCTGATATATGGAGTGCATACTTCGCCTGCAATGACTTTCTCTCTGATAAAGTGCTTGTCAACTTCAATGTGCTTTGTTCTATCATGTAGTACCGGGTTAGCAACAATACTTATAGCTGCCTTGTTATCACAGAGTAGAGTCATGAGTTTGTCCAATGGAAAACCCAACTCACCCAACAGATTCTTTATCCACATACCTTCGGCTACTCCGTGTGCCATTGCACGGTACTCAGCTTCAGCACTGGATCTAGCCACCACCGTTTGCTTCTTACTCCTCCAAGTAACAAGGTTTCCTCCTACAAAGGTGCAGTAACCACTAGTAGACCTTCTGTCACTTTGAGATCCAGCCCAATCTGCATCTGTATAAATTTCAACTCTCAAATGTCCATGCTTCTGGAATAATAAGCCAGCACCAGGGAACTTCTTAAGATACCGTAGTATCCTCTCTGCTGCTTCAAGATGAGTGGTCCTAGGTGCATGAGTATAGATCTATGGTTCATGGTGTCACTTCACCTTGGCTGTCACTTAACTTATGGTTGGGGTCAATGAGAGAGTCAACTGGCTTAACCCCAATCTTTCCAGTGTCCTTCAGCAAGTCTAGGACATATTTCCTTTGGGAGATAAAGATACCCTTTCTTGATCGGGCAACCTCAATTCCAAGGAAGTATTTGGCAGGTCCTAGATCTTTCACTTCAAACTGAGTGGCAAGGAAACCCTTCAAACTTTGAATTTCATCCTTCCAATCACCAGTAACAATTATGTCATCCACATATACTATTAGGGCAGCCATTTTACCTTCTGTCCTTTTCACAAACAGTGTGTGATCTGACTGACATTGCTTGTATCCCCTCTGCTAAACTACAGTATGAAATCTACTGAACCAAGCTCTTGGTGATTGCTTCAGCCCATATAAAGACTTCTTTAACTTGCACACTTTCTGTTCATTTCCTTGAGCCAGAAAACCGGGGGGTTGAACCATATAAACTTCCTCTTCAAGGTCACCATTCAAGAAGGCATTCTTGATGTCGAACTGATGTAGATCCCAATTCAGATTAGCAGTAAGAGAAAAGTACTCTAATAGAGTTCATTTTGGCAACAGGGGCAAAGGTTTCTACATAATCAACTCCATATACTTGAGTAAACCCCTTTGCCACTAAACGAGCTTTATACCTCTCCACGGTTCCATCAGCCCCATGCTTAACAGTGAACACCCACTGTTCCTTTTTTCTCTGGGTCGGATGTTTCTTCTCCTCCGTCACTATCACCTCCTCTTCCAGTTCCAGTTGAGGAACATGTTCCTCTTGTTCTAGTTGTGACCAAGTCTTTACCTCTAGCGTAACTACCTGCAGAACAACCACCTATCTGGCAAGTGTATACACATCGTCAGGTACCGGTCCTCCTCTAGCTTCGTCACCATCGACAAATCCGGCAGTTGTTACCACCCCAGCCCCACCCCCCGTTTCTGACCTTGATCTCCCTATTGCTTTACGGAAAGGTAAATGCAATTGCACTCTTCACCCCATTTCCAATTATGTTTCTGTACCTCACCTTTCGACTTCCCATCGCCAATTTGTTTCTATGTTATCCTCTGTCTTTGTTCCCAAGGATGTCCAGGAAGTTCTCACTTTTCCAGGGTGGCGCCAAGGAATGGAAGAACTCTCGACCCTGACTCATACTCATACATGGGACCTCACCACTCTTCCGCCTGGTAAGCATGTTGTGGTTTGTAAGTGGGTGTACACTGTTAAATACTTGCCTGATGGGAGTGTTGAATAGTTGAGAGCTCAGTTAGTTGTCAAAGGTTATTACAATTGTATGGTATCGATTACACAGACGCCTTCTCTCTAGTTGCCAAAATTGGGTCTGTTCGTGTTCTGATCTCTCTCTTGCTGCTATGTTTGATTGGCCCTTTTTTCAGCTTGACACCAAGAATGCCTTTTTACATGGTAATCTCCTTGAGGAAGTGTACATGGAGCAACCACCAGGGTCTGTTGCTTAGGGGGAGGGTGATAAGGTGTGCAGACTAAAGAAGTGATGAAGTTTGGTAGATTTAGTGAAGTTTGTTGCTATTTATGGACTTAAACAATCTCCTCATGCATGGTTTGGTAGATTTAGTGAAGTGGTGAAGAAGTTTGGAATGAAACAGTGTTAGGTTGACCATTCCGTATTCAGCTATGAATCCAATGCTGGGAAGATCCTATTGGTGGTATATGTAGATGATACTGTTATCACAGGCAATGACAGACTAGGGATTGACAGGTTGAAGACTTACTTGCATGATCACTTCCAAACAAAGGATCTTGGCAAATTAAGATACTTCCTAGGGATAGAGGTAGTGAGGTCCAAGAATGGTATTAATCTATGCCAAAGGAAATATGCCCTTGATCTGCTAGAGGAAATGGGGTTGTTAGGTGCCAGACCAACTGAAACACCCATGGAACCAAATGTTAAGTTGAGTAGTGATGCAGGTGAGGAGTTTGAGGATCCGAGAAGGTACAGAAGGTTGGTAGGTAAGCTAAATTACCTAACCATCACTTGACCTGATGTCTCATTTGCAGTTAGTGTTGTGAGTCAGTTTATGCAGAATCCTCAAATTCCACATTGAGAGGCAGTTCTAAGGATTGTGCAATATTTGAAGGGAGCTCCAGGTCATGGTTTGTTATATAAGAGTGGAGGAAGTCTTGAGATAGAGGGATACACAGGTGCTGATTGGGCCGGTTCCATATTTGACAGAAGGTCCACTACAGGGTATTGCACTTTTCTTGGTGGGAACTTAGTGACATGGAAAAGTAAGAAGTAGACAGTGGTAGCAAGAAGCAGTGCAGAGGCCGAATATAGAGCCATGGCACACACAACATGTGAACTAGTGTGGTTGAAGCATCTCTTAGAGGAAATGTGGTACTCTATTGACACGATTATGAAGCTATATTGTGATAATCAAGCTGCAATTCATATCTTCTCTAATCTAGTGTTTCATGAAAGAACGAAGCATATAGAAGTTGATGGATACTTTGTACGTGAGAAGGTGCTTAATGGAGTGATAAGTACAACATATGTGAACATGGGAAATCAATGGGCAGATCTGTTTACCAAATGATTGAATCGGGGAAGAGTGGACTACATATGTAACAAGCTGGGACTATATGACATATACTCACCAACTTGAGGGGGAGTGTTGGAGTCGGCTGTAGAAGGGTAGTATAGGCTTTTTACTTTAAGTTATATGTTAATTGTACTGATGAGTAGATATTAAGTTAGCTGATGTGGCTCTCACTTAAGTGAGGGTATAAGAGTAATTCTGGTTTGTTTAGAAAAGTATAAATAAAGGCTGGCCGACTAGAGAAGTAGATTTTTCTCTCTAGTTCAACTGGAACAGTTTTCTTCTTCTTATCTGAAATCGTACGGACACTATATCTGAATTTTAACACATCACAACAAAGAAATTTTAGAATATTTAAACTTGAAGATGCAATCATGGCAATTTTCTTCTAGCCTACTCTTTAAAGGTTAAATTTTCTATGTTTTTTAAGGAATTATGGCCATTCTAGTGATAGAGTGTCAGTCCACGACAGATTGTCCTTCTTTCCTGGGTTTATTGTGGAATTGTCTTTTGGTTTGTTTAGCTGAGGTAGAAACAATAGAGCATTATTAGAGTTGTTTTAGGATTTAGACTCATTATTTGGGTGCTCCTATGGGTTACTTATGGGTTTTCCTTAGTTTTGAAATAATTAGAAGTTATTTTGAGTTTGTTTCCTATCTAAATTTGGAGTTTCTAAAAGAAGATCCAGGCCCTTATATTGAACCTATAAATAGAATGATCTATTGAAATTTTGAATGTGAAATTTGATGGGATTAAAATTGTCTTCCAAAGTTGCCTATGTGTGAGAGTGTGATTTTCTTATCTCTTTTTATCTCTAAAGGTGCAATGTTTCTTCTGTTTTTGGTCTCTTCATTATTTATATCTGAATATCTTTCTCTCATAATTCAGATGATAAGATCTTTAATTTCCATCTTCTTCCCACCATGTGAAGATTGCAGGACTTTTTTCCTCCCATTGTACATGGAATTTCAAAATGTTTTCTTAGCAATGAAATTTAGATGATCCATCATAGATATATTTCTCATTAGAAATTAGTAGGCCCCAGTATATACCAAATGTACCAATCTTTGGTCTCTTTCAAGATTCTAAAGGCTCAGTTTGGGAAGAGTACAAATAGAAATATGTACAGTACAAATACGAGGTTTAGAAATACCATATACAAGATTTTGCATTGTACATATCTGTATATGCACTCTTCCCAAACTGAGCCAAAAGTTCAAGATCTTATATGCAATACTTCAATTTTTTTAAAGCATGCTATGATTTTCTTAATCAGATAATGGAAGGCCACCATTTTGATCATTTGATCTATCAGACAACTTTGAAAGAAGAAACAAATTATAACTTACGCTTTAAGGTTTTAATCTCATCCCATGTAAGGTTGAATGTAAAAATTCCTGGGTTTGGCTGAATTTGTTGAATGGTAGTGAGGCGAGAGAGAAAATTTGTTTGAATAACATTTGTGTTGTCCATAAGATTTATAGAGCCCAAACATATGGGAACCCCATCTTGTGTCATTTGAACAGCACAGTCAATAACATCAGCACCATCATCAAAAGCTTGCATATATGCAATATCCGTAGAACCGGGGTAGATTCCACTAGCTCCATTGTATGAGATAATAAGTGGTACTGAAAGGAAAACAAAATAAGTAGATAAGCTGGTGCTTATATTGTGCTTTTGACTTATGTATAAGTTATGACTTCTAATTCACCAACTAAAATCTGAAAGAAAGACTCATATGATGCAGAAAGAAGTTAATATATAACTGGCATCATACCTTTTCCAGAACTGTTTGTGCTTACATGAGCAAAGCAATCTGTGGAGTAGTTGGGAGAAATTAATATCCTGAAGAAAAGAGCTTCTTGAAGAAACAACTTTATCAAGCTAAACAAGCCATATAGATGAAATGGACAAATAACAGAATTTATCAATGTTAAATGATACATATAGATTACGTGTAAATTGTAATTAAGGTTAATTTACCTTTTATTCAGTTATTCTAATAAAACCAATTAGCATATAAGCCAAAGGAATTGGATCTGTCTTTCTACATGATTGAGGATTAACTTTATTGCTGAAATCATACAAATCAATCGAGTCCTTTGATTGAACTACCACCATAAGTCAAGTTGTAATGCCCTGAACAATTAATGACTAGAAGGATACTGAAGTGCAACTGCTTACTGGTATATACAATTTATCCTGTTGTTCTGCCTTGTGTGGCAACTTCATATGTCTACAACAAAATTTTCATGCTCAACTCATTATGAGCTTTATGCCTTTTCTTTGGGAGGGAAGTTCTGCAAATGTTTACCATTGCACATTTTTTTTCATTTTTGGTTTTCCATTTGAATCAGACTTTCTATTTCTTAGAATAATTTCAATATTTTTGTGGCACAACTTTCTAATATTAGGTTTCCCCATTATTGATCTGACAGTGGTATGCACTATCTCCTATGTTTTAGGTTGGTTTGATTATTGATTCCTACAGTGTTTTAGAGGCAGGCCTAAGCTCACAGGCAAGGCTCTCTTTTGTGGGGAGTCTCACCTGTCTTGTTGCTATGTATTGAGGAATTATCCTTGAGTTTGATGTCTGAATTTACTAATATTGGTAGGTTGTAACTATAATATTTAGAGTTTAAACAGACTACCTTATGTAGGAGTTGAACCTACATTATAACACCCTTCACGTCAATAACATGGTGCTCTAACCAATTATCTAACAATATTTTATTTCTTCGGAACTTTGGATTATCTATTGTGATATAAGAAGTTTTTCTCTTATTTTTTCATAGCTGGAGCCTCAGTTCGTTCAAGTGAACAACTCCACCTTAATATGCCTCCTGGCTCCTGGTTCCTGCCTCAGGCTCTAGTAATCCCTTGCACTATCTTGAGAGGGGTAAACTGGATACAGTCATAACAGTCCTAACCTTTGGCTTTTTTTTTTTGGTACAAAGTGGCTGCTGTTGGACTCAAGCTGGCGTTCTCATGCTTTCCATCCTAGATTTTACCATTACACCAAGCAATGGCCCCTGCTTCGTCTTCCATGGTCATAGGATTGGTAAAATAAGAGTTATGGTATTTTCTTTTGGTAGAAGTTTGTTAATGGAAATTTAGCATTTTTTAATTATCCAATTTTGGACAATTTAGAAAATAAAATTGATGTCAAAGGTGCATAATCCAACCTTGAGTCTATATTCTATAAAGATGTCTTTTGTTATCTTCTAGTAGAGAAGAAAATTAATATAAGTTCTGTTTTTTTTTTTGAAAAAAGGTAACTTATATCGGTGAAGAAACAGCATACAAATTACAAAGGGCCTTTCCACTAAAGCCCAAAACCAAGAGTACAAATAAAGTTAGATCTCCCAAGCCAGCAGCTGGGCTCCTAAAGTCCTTGGTTGAAGTCCTTTCACAGCAACATTCTAGGATATTAGCTTTCCAAACATATAGGAAATAAGTTGATCCACTTCACTATGTTTGTTTTGGAAAATTATGTTATTCCTTTCGGCCCAAATAGTACTTAATACCATAGCTGGGATGGAAGACCATACGCTCTTTGTGATCTTGGACTGTTCCTTAAGCTCCCAGCACCACAAAAGATCACACACAGTCACTGGCATGACCCAGTAGAGCTGCCAAAGAGACAAGAAATGGCTCCAGATTGCATAAGACATAGAGCAATGCAGGAAAAGGCGGTTATTCTCCTCTTCCACTTGATTACAGATCACACAATACAGGTTCTGGAGCTGGATTCCTCTCCTCACCAGATTCTTTTTGGTGAGTGTAAAGAGACTGGGCCGAATGGGTCCTAGTATCTTCTCTTGTAATATCTTCTCTTTTATTGTTGGCTAATGGACCTCTCTTAATGGGCCTGTTATTTCTTTTTGTTTAATCTCTTTATGTTACTGCCTAGCTGGCCGCCCACTTAAGGGCATACTTGTCATTACTCTAATTTTAATTCTTAATAAAGAAAAGATTAGAGGGGAAAGGGAAGATAATTCGAATCTTCTTCTTCTTCCTTCTCTTTTTGCCATCTTCTTCTCTTGTGTTGCTGTTCTTACTTCTCTTCTTTTTTTTTCTTCTAATCTTCAAATTTACACCTAATATTTGAGGACTGATTTACATCTTGGTATCAGAGCAGGTCTATTTCTTCCTTTTTTCTTCTTCTTTTCCCATACACCCTTAGATTAAGAGAGTGTATGGAGAGATAGATTCTCTATAGTTCAGAGGATCTCTGGCCTAGTTGGTAGAGGGTTTGGAGAGTTTAAATCTGGTGGATATTGCCAAGAAGTGTTGTTGTTCTGTTGCTGCCTAAAACCCTAGCCGATTAGAGATTTTCGAAGGTACAGGTAAAGGTGAAGCTTTGGGTGTGGCACTCTATGCTTGGAAGGTGTCTTGTGACTCCTAAAGGAGGGCGGTTCAGGTTTGGAAGAGATTGGGAAGTTCTGGTAGGAGTGGCTGCATCTTCTTTCTTCCTCCCCAACAGCTGGACGGAGTAAAACCCTAGTTTTCAAGCATTTGGGTTCTGGTTTGACTTCAAGTAAGTTTATATAGACAAAATTTCTGGTTCTTTGATTTTCGTTTGATTAATGGAGCCATACGGAAGTGAGTTCAAGCAAGTGTCGGTTTCAAGCCTTGGCTCGGTAGATTTCGTTTTGACTGGTGTAACCACAATCAAGCTAGATTGGACAAATTATCTTGCTTGGGCACAGTCTATAAGAATTTATGTTTGTAGTAGAGGAAAACTCGGGTATCTCACAGGTAGTAAAGTGAAACCCGAAGAGACAGACCCTAAATTTGAGAAATGGATGCAAGAGAACTATACTGTCATAGGATGGTTGGCCAATTCTATGCAACCTCACATAAGTCAGCATTATCTCTGGATGTCTTTGGCTAAGGAGATATAGGACAGTGTTACTGAGACCTATTCACAGAAGTTGAATGTAGATAGAGTCTATAAGTTGAAAAGTGATGTGAAGAACCTAAGACAGGGGGAGAAGAGTATAGCAATCTACTACTCTATACTAAAATCCCTATGGCAAGAAATTGATGTTATGGAGACAGTTGTATGGGAGAGTAAGAATGATGCTGAAATGTAAAGGAAGTTGGTGGAGAGAAATAGGGTGTTTGAATTTCTCACTGGACTCAACCCTGAGTTTGACATCACTAGGCAAAATATCCTGGCCAGAGATGAGGTTACTCTTTCCCAGGCATATGCTATGATAAGCAGTGAGGAGAGTAGGCGGCAGGTTCAGTTGTAGGGTCCACCTACAGAACACTTTGCACATGCTGGAATAAAGCCAAAGGGTCCTATTGAGAAAAAGGAGCAGATATGTGAATATTGCAAGAAACCAAGGCATACAAAGGACACTTGTTGGAAGCTTCATCCTGAGCCTCTTTCTGATATGTTTAAGAATAACAACAGCTCTAAGAAGGGGAGTCAGGCAGGAAAGCCTAAGACAGCTAATGTTGCTACAGTACCTGAAGGAGGAAATAAGGAGGGTGAAGAGAAATCAACCATTGAGCAGTTGGCAGCAATGAAGGCGGATTTTGAAAAGTATGGGAGGCTACTAAATCACTTGGAAGCTACTGTTTCTTCATCTCACTCGCTAAACATGGACACATGAAGCTGGAAGCTTTCACTGATGCTGATTGGGCAGGATGTATTGATGATAGGAGATCCACCTCAGGCTATTGTGCTCTAGTCGCTGGGAACATTGTGTCATGGAGGAGTAAGAAATAGTTTGTAGTTTCTAGATCCTCAGCTGAAGCAGAATACATGGCAATAGCACATGGTGTGTCAGAATTACTGTGGCTACGATCCCTTCTAGAAGAATTGGGGGTTGACTACGAGAAGCCAATGATGCTCTACTGTGACAACCAAGCAGCTATCAACATTGCACATAATCCTGTTCAGCATGACAGAACTAAGCACATTGAGGTTGATAGACATTTTATAAGGGAAAGAGTTTCCTCAGGAGAAGTTTGTTTGCCATTCATCACATCAGATGAGCAGTTGGCTGATATCTTGACCAAGGGAGTTCCAAGAGGGAAAATGACACACTATATAAGCAAGTTGGGCATGATTGACATCTATGCTCAGCTTGAGGGGGAATGTAAAGAGACTGGGCCGAATGGGTCCTAGTATTTTCTCTTGTAATATCTTCTCTTTTATTGTTGGCTAATGGACCTCTCTTAATGGGCCTGTTATTTCTTTTTGTTTAATCTCTTAATGTTACTCCCTAGCTGGCCGCCCACTTAAGGGCATACTTGTCATTACTCTAATTTTAATTCTTAATAAAAAAAAGATTAGAGGGGAAAGGGAAGATAATTCGAATCTTCTTCTTCTTCCTTCTCTTTTCGCCATCTTCTTCTCTTGTGTTGCTACTCTTACTTCTCTTCTTCCTTTTTTTTTCTTCTAATCTTCAAATTTACACCTAATATTTGAGGACTGATTTACATCTGTGAGACATTTGTTTAAAGCTACAGCCCAGAGTAGAGCATTTATCTTTGAAGGGACTACCTAGTTCCAGACTTTGTCTGCAGGAAACTCAGCTTGAGGACCAGTTGCTAATTTTCTAGAAAAGGAACTAAAAGAGAAAACTCCATCACTACTTCAACTCCAGTTCCATGTGTCCTCCAGTAAATCCAGATTGTGATTAGACAACAGCTCCAATAGATTAGAAACCAATTCTATTTCCCAGTCCTGAAAATATCTCCTGAAAGAAGGGCACCAAATCTGTAAATTGTCTTGAACCTCACAGCAGTTAGCCATCAGGGCATCTTGATTCTCTGCAATCTGAAAAAGCTGAGCGAATAACTCTGCTAAAGGCAAGTTGCTGCACCATATATCTTTCCAGAAACTTACCCTTTGTCCATTTCCCAATTTCATCAAAAGGCCCCTACTTATCAGAGGGAATATCTCCATGATTTTCCTTCCAAATAGAGCAACCCAATGAGGTAACAGAAATGGTTTTCACCCAATCACCCCTATAAGTGTTGAATTTGGCTGCAACCAAGCTTCTCCACCAGCTCTCTCTCTCTTTGCCAAATCTCCAGATCCACTTCCCCAGAAGAGCTTTATTAAAGACTCTCATTTTCCTGACCCCTAGGCCACCCTTTTGTTTAGGGGCACAAACCTGGTCCCAGCTAACCAAATGAATCTTCTTCTCTTCTTCCCACCCTCTCCACAAGAAAACCTTCTGCAGCTTTTCCACTTTTTGGGCCACTTTCCTTGGCATTGGGAAAAGAGACAGGAAGTAGGAGGGCAGACTTGATAAGGAGCTTTTTAACTTCCAAGAAGCAAACTTCTTTTCTAACCTCTCAAGAACCGGTTCCCACACTACTGAAGTACATCTAGCTCCCGGAGGGATCCCCAGATAAATGGTTGGCAGGAAGCCAACTTGACAGGCCAAAATTTCAGCTAAGTCATCTATATTCTCTACTTTTCCCACAGGAATTAATTTGATTTTAGACCAATTGACTTTCAGCCCTGTAACTATCTCAAACCAACAAAGGACCACAAAAAGCACTTCCAACTGATTTCTATCAGCATCAATGAAACAGAGGGTATCATCAGCAACCCCCCCCCCCCCGGAGTGGTTTCAAATCCTTGCCACATACCTTCATTTCCCACCTTATTCATAAAGGCTGTTAATAACTCCGTTACACAAATGAAGCAGAGAGGAGAGAGGGGGTCACCTTGCTGGAGACCTCTAGAGTTCTTGAAAAAGCCAGTCGATTGTCCCTTTACCAGGACTGAAAATTTAGGAGAAGTACAAACCTTTATCCCAGTACAGGCGAGGCGCATTTTGGGGTATGCGCCTCACCCAGGTCCTAGGTGCACGCCTAGGCGTGCGCTTGATGCGCCTTGTGCCTCAGCCCAGGCGTGCGCCTTTTTAAAATTTTGCGCTTTTTGCTTTTTTTTGAGTTTAACAGCTCCGAGAACCCCTTATTTGCTTATGTTGTTCATTCATTCGTTGCAATAAAATATCTTCTTAAAAGGCAACGTAAGTTGTAAAATCATTATATTTTATGTGAGAAATAAGAATTTTAGACCCTAACATAGACTTGTTCGGGCTTGCCTCAAGGAGCGTGCTACAAAGGCGACTCATAGAACCAAGAATGCAATATGTTCTACATCACTTTAACTACTTGAAGCAATGCACTTAAGGAAAAAAAGAGATTGTGGGTTTTACACGCTTGAAAATGCTTTATATGTTTGCTTTTATTTTTACATTTTCATTTGAATACACATTACATGTTATGTTTATGTATTTTAATTTAGATAATAGGTTTTTTAAATCATTTATTTTAAAACTTAAGTTTATATTTTTATTAACATTATGTTTAATATTTTTTAATTTTTTTGCATTTTTTGAATTTTTTTGGCATTTTTTAGAATTTTCTGACTTTTGTTTTTATTTTTTAGCTTCTTTTTTTTTGTAATTTTGCGCCTTTCTTTAAAAGGCGTGCGCCTCGCCTTGCGCCTTGCGCCTCAGGCGCAAATTGGCCCTTGCGCTTTTAAAACACTGCTTTATCCAGTTCCTCCATCTTTGTCCAAAATTCATTTTATCCAAGACTAAATCCAAGCATCTCTAGTTAATATGGTCATAGGCCTTTTCCAAGTCCAGTTTACAGATCAGCCCAGGTTTCCTTCCCTCTTCCTTGAATCAATCAGTTCATTCACCACCAAAACACTATCCAACATTTGTCTACCCGGCACAAAAGCAAACTGATTTTTTGCAATCACTGAACTCAGGACCTTTTTCACTCTCTCTGTTAAGACCTTAGCTAGACCTTAGCTAGTCTCTCTGTTAAGACCTTTGGAATTAAAGAGATGAAGGTAGTATTTAGACTTCTTTCAAGGGCAGCATTAGAGTGGAAATCCTGAAACACCCTCACCAGATCCACCTTTATCACCTCTCAACATTTTTTATAGATGATATTTATTAGCCCAGCTGGCCCTAGGGATTTGTCTACTTCCAAGTTTTATATCACATGCCACACCTCTTCCCCAGTGAAAGGGGCTTCTAGCTCTCTTTGTTGGGCCTCTGAAATCCTCTTAAAATCCAAATAAATAGGGAGGGGTTTCCTTTTCCATCTTTCCTTGAACAGATTGGAAAAGTATTGGGTTGCTATGCTTTTCAAATCAGTCCAAGCTTCACCCACCTGGCCATCAAGCCCTAATTGTTCTATTTGATTAATCCTTCTTCTAGAATTTGCCATCCTATGGAAGAAACCAGAATTTTTATCACCTGCTTTCAGCCAATTTACTTTTGTTCTTTGTCTCCATTTTAGTTCATCCCTATAGGATAGCTTGTCAAGAATCAGCTTAGCTTCAAGCCTCTCTTTCCTCTCTTCTTCTGAAATAGAGCCAACCTCTTCAGCCAAGTCAATTTCTGTAATTAAATTCAGATAGTCCCTTTTTTCTGATTCCGACTGTTCTTTAAAACCTTGCTTCCAAGATTTTAGGAAGTTTTTGACCAAACTAAGTTTCTTAGCAAGGATATGAGAGCTGGAACCCAGAAAATCAGAATCTGACCACACCGAAGATAATATAAGTTTGAGATTTGCCTTTGACAAAATGTGTATTTCTTCTTGTCTCTCTTCTCATTCAAAACCCTTTCTTTCTCTTATTTCTATCTTCTATTTATTTCTTTTACTTCTGTCCATTCTCAGATATGAATATCTTTTTCCCATAACTCGGATTTTTAATTCCCCTCTTTACGCACCACTAAATTCTAGTTGAACTTGTCTCCTCCTGTCATAAATAAATGGGTTAACCTATAACTACTTATAATAATGACACGTATAGCATACAACCAAGAAATATAGAAGATTTTTCTTGCTAGTATTCTGAGAGGAGTTAGATCTTGTTCATTTTTCTTTTCCCGTTTTTTTTGGAGAGGATCTAGATCAAACAGATCCAACATTGACTTGGCTGACAACAAATAATATTCTAGATAAATCTTTAATTAAACCTCAACACATAACAGAGATATATTACTTGTTTGGTGGTGACAATTATGTGAATAGACTTTTTGTGTATCCTTTCACTTTGTAATTTTCTTAGTATTTCTTTTTTTTTATATACAAATTTTTTATATGCTTAATACAATTTTCCTTTTCATTCAATAAAAGGATTAAAGAAATAATGACAAGAAGAAACAATAATTAGTGATTATAAACTGAGGAAATAGTCTCCAATTTGACTTTCTGTTTAGAAGCCCACCATTATTTCTCCTGGTCCTTAAAAAAGTTCCTACCTACCATCTCTAGGTTGTCAACTGAATCAACTCCAGATTTTCGTATGGGAATAGCTTCCCATGGCTTTTGGATTTTTTATTGACAAAAATACCCCTTCTTTTGAAATTGGTCCCTCTCTATTATGACGGTAGAAAGTGGAATTTGAATACTACTGTTCAGTTCATTTTATTCCCCTTCATTATGTCCTATATTAAAAGTACTAATTCCCATTCACTCTCATTAAATCCTATATTTAAGGAATCTTTCTTCCTCAACATTAAGTTCCATTAATTAAATCCATGAACAATAAATTTAAGTATAAAAAACTATATTTTAAAACTGGCCTAAAAATGAAACCAGTTTTTTTAGGTGATGGGTAAGCAATTCAACCTTGGGTCAAATAAGTCAACCCATGGTGCTATAATTGTTGAGAATGTGCATTTGTCTTAGGGGTATTGTTTTCCTTTCTTATAATTTGTATTTTGGGCGCCCTTATAGGGACATGACTGTAATTTTTTGACTTAGTATATAATGAAATATTAAGGGTGTAAATAGTAACACCCTATTCTCTCCCGTAACTCTTGACAACTTGGTATCAAAGCGGGAAGAAGTCCTGGACTAGGTTCCTCTACCAACTCCCAAACTCAAGAAGACCTTCTGATGTCAAACCACCGCTGGATGACGTCAACAGTCGATACAGGTACTAGCGGCAACCCTTGAATCTGATCTACTCTGGTGCGCCCTGATTTTAGGGTTATTTTGGTATGGTTCTTATCTTCATCTGATGTGTCTATGATTTTTCCCAGATTTTACAATCAGAAAATACAAAAAAAATGGTTTGATGTTTGGATTTTTCTTCCTTGTCTGGGTTTGATGAATGCTTGAAACTTGTTGGTTTTGGTTTATCTGGCATCGCTAAAGGTATGGGAAGTGGTTCCACATTTTAATGACCTCTAAGCTTTCTCTAGGAGGTCTTTCTTCCCTCATATATTGCCGCTAGGTCAGTCTTGGGCCTCCCATTGGATTCCAGCCGAGTGTTTCCCATCTTTTGTGGGTCTTGTGTGTGTCGGTTGGTTGTTGGAGTATTGTAGAACTGTTAAAAGGCCTACCCAACTCAAACGGATGTGCCTAAGGAGTTTTAAACTTTTTCCGGAGTGCATCCGGGTAATGTCGATGTCTCTAGTGGAATGATAACCACTGTAAACTTGATGGAACCAACTTCCTAGAGTGGTCTCAATCAGCCAAGCTTACTATCAGAGGTAGGGGTAAGCTGGGATTTATTACTGGTAGAGAGGAAAAGCCAGACTGATGACCCCAAACTTGCTAGATGGGAATAGGATAATTCCTTGGTTATGTCATGGCTGGTGTGTTCAATGCAGCCACATCTTGCCCGCAATTATATGTGTTATGTTTGTGCCTTGAATTCTTTGTGGCGACCCGCTTCATGAATTCGCTCCGAATTAAATTGAGAAAAACTCGAAGGCAAATTTTCATAGTGGTTTGTGGTGGATGCGTAGGGCTTGGGCAGTATGGACCTGACCCATATTCATCTTATAGGTCCGAACTGAACACAAAGAGTTATGTATTTCAGTGGTTTTCTCTCTTGTACACAAAGTCCAAGTCTTGTGAGAGACGAGTGAGACATTGGGTGTATTTGGGGCTTAGGGTTTTCTGTGAGAGCACGACTCTGTATTTCTTCTCCATTACCTACTTCATAGTGGATTTTTGTTCCTCCCTCGCCCATGGACGTAGGCTATAAGCTGAACCACATAAATCTATGTGTTCTTTGTGCTTGTTTCTCTTTATTTCTGTTTTACTTTCATTTTGAGTGCCATTTCAAATCTGTTTTCTTGGGTTTTTCCGCAACAATATGTTCCTCTCTGCTGCCAAGGATATTTTGGATTGTGTTACAGCCACATATTCTCAAGCAAAAAGTACAGCTCGAGTCTACCAACTCCGAAGAGAAGCTTGTAATATGCGTCAAGGGGAGAGGACTGTAGCCATGAACTTCTCTTCTTTGCAACATCTATGGGAAGAAATGGACCATTAGAGAACTTGGAATGGAAGAACCCTGAAGATGATAAATAGTATCGGAAGTATGTTGAGAAGAACCGAGTGTTTGACTTCTTGGCTGGCTTGAATGGTGAGTATGATTTTACTCAACAACATATTTTGAGTGTAGATATTGTTTCCCTTGCTACTGCATACTCCTTAGTGCAGGGAGAGGAGAGTAGAAGGGTTGCTATGATGCAGACCCCAATGATGGATCATTTTGCCTACATGTCTTCAAGGTCCAAGCTGAGTACAAACAGACAGGGTACTAATGAAAAGCATGATGGCATGTTATGTGATTACTGCAAGAGGCTGAGACATACGAAGGATAGGTGTTGGAAATTGAATCTGTAAAATAAGAGTAAATAGAGGAAGAAGAAGAATTTGTTGTATTATTCATCAATCTCGTATGTATATATACAATTTACAAATTCTATGTTAGGAAAGAATATATTAGGAAAGAAGACTAATCAAATTCCTACAAATCTGTCCTACAATCAAGGTAAATCATATCTCCCTAGTATTTACTTCCTATTTTAGTTATACAGTCTGTAACATCATATCTCCCTAGTATTTACTTCCTATTTTAATTATACAGTCTGCAACATCTACCTATTTTAATTATATAGTCTGTAACACTCCCCCTCAAGCTGGAGCATAGATATTAATCATGCCCAGCTTGTTACAAAGATAATCAACCCTAACCGCATTAAGAGCCTTCGTGAAGATATCTCCCAGTTGTTCTCCTGTTTTCACATAACCTGTGGAAATCAAACCTTGCTGAATCTTTTCACGAACGAAATGGCAATCAATCTCGATATGCTTAGTTCGTTCATGAAAAACAGGATTAGTGCAATGTGAAGAGCAGCTTGGTTATCACACCATAACTTGGCTGGTACTGAAGTTTTAAGACCTACTTTAGTCAGAAGCTGATATATCCACATTATTTCACACACAGACTTGGCCATAGCTCTATATTCCAATTCTGCACTCGAACGTGAGACAACATTCTGCTACTTGCTTTTCCATGAAACTAGATTCCCTCCAACAAATACATAATAGCCTGAAGTAGACCTTCGATCTTCCTTGGATCCTGCCCAGTCAGCATCTGAAAAGCATTCAATTCTAGTATGACCATGATTGCCATACAAAATTCCTCGCCCAGGTGCTCCTTTTAAGTAGCACAAAATTTGTTCTACAGTTGTCCAGTGATTAACTGTTGGAGAGGACATGTACTGACTCACCACACTAACTGAATACGCAATATCTGGACGAGTTACAGTAAGATAATTCAACTTTCCAACCAATCTTCTATATCTCTCAGGATCTTCAAATAATTCACCATCTTTTGTGAGTTGCAAGTTAGGAATCATTGGAGTGCTACATGGCTTAGCTCCCAACTTTCCCGTCTCAGACAACAAGTCAAGTACATATTTCCTTTGAGATAAGAATATTCCCTTCTTGCTTCTTGTTACCTCAACACCCAAGAAGTATTTCAACATTCCCAAATCTTTGGTATGAAACTGAGTGTGGAGAAAGGATTTAAGGGATGAAATCCCTGTAGTATCACTCCCTGTAATGACAATATCATCCACATACACAACTAACAAAATGATGCCAGCAGCAGAGTGCTTGAAGAAAACAGAATGATCAGACTTACTTTTCTTCATACCAAAATTCTCGACTGCCTGACTAAACTTTCCAAACCAGGCGCGAGGACTCTGCTTCAACCCATACAGAGACTTATGAAGATAGCAAACTTTCCCATACTCCCCCTGAGCAACAAAGTCAGGCGGTTGCTCCATATAAACTTCTTCTTGAAGATCCCCATGAAGAAAAGCATTCTTGATGTCTAACTGATGAAGGGGCCAATTATAAGTAGCTGCCATAGAAATAAACAACCTAACAGAAGTAAGTTTAGCAACAGGAGAAAAGGTATCAGAATAATCCACTCCATAAGTCTAAGCATATCCTTTAGCAACAAGACGGGCTTTCAATCGGGCAATGGACCCATCAGGATTGACTTTAACTGTAAACACCCATTTACACCCAATAGCCTTCTTATCTGCCGGTAAATTTACCAAGGTTCAAGTACCATTGTCCTCTAAAGCATTCATCTCCTCAATCATAGCGTTACACCATCCAGGGTGAGAAAGGGCTTCTTTAACAGTCTTAGGAACAGAGATAGAATCAAGAGATGCAATAAAAGAACAAGAAGAGGACGACAAATGATTATAAGACACAAATGAAGATACTAGATAAGTACACTTACGCTTACCTTTACGAAGAGCAATAGGAAGATCATCATTAGAGACTGGTTCTGATGACGAAGGAACAGGATCAGTTGAGACTGGATCTTCCAACAAAGGAGCTAGTGCAGGACATGGATCCGGAGGGGTTGGTCGTCGAGAATAAACCTGTACTATAGGTGGCTTAGGCCTGGCAGGAGCAGAATCAATAGGATGTGAACCAGATGATGTGACAGTATAGATTAACAAATCATCATCCTCCCCCTGACTTGAATGAGGAGTAGATGGAAAGAAAGGTGTATCTTCTAAGAAATTAACATCACCTGACACAAGATATCTGTGAAGAGTAGGACAATAACATCTATACCCTTTTTGAACACGAGAATACCCAAGAAAAACACACTTCAAAGATTTTGGATCTAGTTTGGTAACCTGAGGACGAACATCCCGAATAAAGCATGTACACCCAAATACCGTAGGCTCAATAGGAAACAGTGTTTTATTTGGAAACAGAACATGATAAGGAGTCTTACTCTAAAGGACAGATGAAGACATACGGTTAATCAAAAAATATGTTGTGGAAACTGCATCAGCCCAGAAAGGTTTAGGAACCTTCATTTGAAATAACAAAGCTCTTGCAGTTTCAAGAAGGTGTCTATTTTTCCGTTCAGCAACCCCATTTTGAGATGGTGTATCTACACAAGAAGTTTGATGAAGAATGCCATTCTGAAAGTATGTAAGTTTGAAAGGATTCTGACAAGTACTCCTTAGCATTATCACTTCTCAATATTTGTACAAAAACATTAAATTGAATTTTAACTTCAGCACAGAAAGCAGAAAATTGAGAAAACACCTCAGAATGATTTTTCATTAAATATAACCATGTCATACGAAAGTAATCATCAACAAAAGTAACAAAATACTTAAACCCAGTTTTGGACTCAACTGGACACGGACCCCAAACATCTGAATGGACTAATTCGAAAGGAGCATTAGCTCGTTTATTGACTCTAGGACTCGAACTAAGACGATGGTGTTTAGCAAACTAACAAGATTCACAATTTAATGACGACAAATTCTGAAATTGAGGACAAATTTGCTTTAACACATGGAGAGAGGGGTGGCCCAACCGACAATGTGCTTCAAAAGGGGTTACAACTCCAAAACAGGTTATGGATCTTGGAACTTGTGTATCAAGGATGTAGAGACCTCCAGACTCATGTCCCTTACCAATAATCTTCTTCGTCGTAAGATCCTGAAATAAACAATAATCAGGAAAAAATGAGACACAGCAATTAAGGGTACGAGTGAGTTTGCTAACAGAAATTAAATTAAATGATAACTGAGGTAAACTAAGAACATATGACAAAGGAAGTGATGGTGTTGGACTAATTGTGCCAGACCCAATAACACAAGATGTTGACCCATCTTTTAAAGTAACAGGAGAGGTAGATTTATGTGACTGAAAGGTAAAAAACAAACTTGAATTACCTGTCATATGATCTGTAGCTTCTGAATCAATGACCCATTTTGAAGAGAAGGAAACAAGACATGTATTGGGTTTACCTGACTCGACGATGGCAGTAACAGGAGTAAATTGAGGTTTCAATGATTCTTGGTACTGAGCAAATTTGGCATATTCGTCTGTAGATATCATAACAGACTTCTCAGAAGTATCCGTGGTGGATGCAATATGGGCTGACTGAGTTTTCTTATTCTACAACTTCCTACAATCCTGCTTCATATGTCTTGGCTTATGACAGTAATGACACACTATCTCTCCTAACTCATGTCCACGAGTATTAGTATTCCTGTCATAGTTACTTGACCTACCACTACCACTCCTGTATTGTTGTCTCCCTAATTTAGATGTATTATTGCGGCTGACAAGGGCACTACTAGGCTGAACAGGTGGAGAACATTCTGTACGAAGGACCCTACTGAAAGCATCTTGTAGAGAAGAGATCTCTAAACTGGAAAGAATCTGAGATTTAGCAGTCTCAAATTCAGAAGGTAGGCCAGCTAAAAAATTCATAACAGCCATCTTTTCTCGCTGAGCTTGTTGAACAATCACATCAATACTAAACGGAAGCAACATATTAAGTTCTTCATATGTTTTCTTGAAATCCATGAAATAGCTTGTAAGAGATCTATCGCCTTTGTCTGCCCTGTAAAAGGCTTTGCACACATCATAAATGCGGGAAATATTCCCCTTTCCGGAGTACAAGAACTCTAGATAGTTCATTAATTCCTTAACAAATCCACAGTGAGTGACTAAACCAACCACCTCACTTTCAATGGAGTTGCGTATCTGCAAGAACAAACGGGCATCCTCCCTCAACCAAGACTTTCTCGAGTCATCATTAGGAGGGTCATCAGTCAAATGGTTATCCATAGCAATACTCAGCAAATATAGTTGAACAATTTTACTCCTATCCAGATAATTAGAGCCATTAAGCTTATGCTCAGTTATTTTTGACATCACTGGAATAACATCCGACATAACTACTGATTTCTTGTCCATAATCTCAAAATTCGAATAAATAGAATATTTTGAACACCGAAAATCAACAGAGCACACCTGTTGAAAACACCGGAATGGATATGCACGTAACAAAGCACAAATATATGCTATATAGGACGAGGCGAGCCAAAAGACAACGATCGAAAAAAATTTTCCGGCGACAGATGTGCCTCCACGTGCCGGCGCGTGTGACTGTGGAAGAATCTTCAGGCGGTGCTTGAGACACATGCGCAGGGCTGCTGACTGTCGGACTTTGCAGAGACCAGATGCTCTGACTGCTCCAAGGAGGTGACCCGAAACACCCTGAAATTTTCCTCTACCTACTGTTTACTTAAAACAAAAGGGCAGGCAGAGACTAGATGCTCTGATACCATGTAAAATAAGAGTAAACAGAGGAAGAAGAAGAATTTGTTGTATTATTCATCAATCTCGTATGTATATATACAAGTTACAAATTCTATGTTAGGAAAGAATATATTAGGAAAGAAGACTAATCAAATTCCTACAAATCTGTCCTACAATCAAGGTAAATCATATCTCCCTAGTATTTACTTCCTATTTTAGTTATACAGTCTGTAACATCATATCTCCCTAGTATTTACTTCCTATTTTAATTATACAGTCTGCAACATCTTCCTATTTTAATTATACAGTCTGTAACAGAATCCACATTTGAAGCCTAACAAGTTTAAAACTACAAAGAAGTGTAATGCTCAACTTGCTACTGTTGGAGCTGATTACCCTCCTAATGTATAGGCTCTCACACATGATTCTTCTAATGTGATGGGGAAGCTCAAGATTCTATTCACTCAACTTGAGAAGTCTGGGACCTTTGCCTCTACTAGTTCCAGTAATCCTTCTAGTGCTTTTGCAAAAACAGGTACTGCACTTACTTTTCAATCTTCTCCTACTAGCTCCTGGATTGTGGACTCTAGAGCTAGTGCACATATGACTGGTGCTTCCCACTTCACCTCTTATAAGTTGGCTGTAGGGGAAGGAAAAATCATTGTAGTTGATGGATCACAGACCCCAATCTTTGGTCTGGAGGAGGTTAATCTTACTCGTGATCTTTCCCTGAGCTCTGTCCTTCATGTTCCCCAATTGTACAAGAATCTTTTTTCTGTTAGCACTCTTACCAAACCCCATAACTATTCAGTGAACTTTTTCCCTTCTCATTGTGTTTTGTAGGACCTGAGAACGGGAAGGACAATTGGAACTGGACATGAATCTAATGGAGTTTACCATTTTGGTCAACTCTTTGAGCAAGGATTACTATGCTAGACTGAGTCATGTCAAGATGAAAATTTGAGTCTTTTGAAGTTGTGGCATTGTCGCCTCGGTCATGTGTCTTTTAAGTCCATTAAATTTTTGTTTCCAAACTTATGAGTTTGGATATGCAATGTAAAGTTTGTCATCTCTCAAAACAATGTAGAACTACATATCCTACAAGTAATAGAAGGAGAGATGTTGCTTTCAACTTGATACAGATTGATGTTTGGGGCCCATACTCTCTTCCAAGTATGGGTGACTATAAATATTTTATATTGTTCATTGATGATTACTCTAGATACATTTGGCTTTACCTGATGAAGAGTAGAGATGGGGTCCCTTCCATTGTTCAAAACTTCTTCAAGATGGTGAAAACACAATTTGAAAGGCACATCAAGATAATGAGGTCTGACAATGCTAAGGAGTATTTTGAAAAGCATCTGTGATTATTTCTTGAAGGAAAGGGACCAATTCATCAAAGCTCATGTTTTTATACTCTACAAAAGAATGGTGTAGCAGAAAGAAAAAATAAACATGTTGTTGAGGTGGCAAGAGGCCTTCTCTTCCAGATGAATGTACCAACTCGATTCTGGGGAGGTGCAGTTGAAGCAATAGTGTATCTCACTAATAGACTTCCTTCACGATCCCTTTCTCTTCAATACCCTCATCAACTTTTGTTTCCTAAGGATCTCATTTTCAGCCTACCTCTCAGAGGTTTTGGTTGTAGTTTCTTTGTTCATGACACGAGTCCTTCTCGCCTGAAACTTGACCCTAAATCTATCAAATGCATATTTTTGGGCTACTCTCCAGTCCAAAAGGGGTACAAGTGCTTTGATCCCCATACTGGCCAAAGATATGTATCTAAGGATGCTACATCCCTTGAGTCTACTCCATATTTTCAGTCCACTCATCCTTCTCTTTAGGGGGAGAGTGTTTGTGAAGATCAGACTCCTTTTTGTTTCCCTATTCCTACCTCTATGGACATTCCTAGTTCGTCTTCCCCTTGTCGTAACAGTGTTCATGCTCCTCCTCCTCCCCCTGTTCCTCTCCAGCAATCATAGCAATAGTTGTTTATAAGGCACAAAAGGAAGGATACTCCTGAGGCTGAATGTCCACAACAATCTAATCACCTGGTTCTAGGTAACCCTGAAAGCAACCTTGAACTTCCTTCTCCTACTGTTATTTAGCCTGATGTGTCACAATATGACCTTGACCTTTCCATTGCAATTAGAAAAGGAAAAAGGAAATGCACTGCCTACCCCATCACTAACTACGTTTCTTATGATGCTCTTTCATATCATGCCTATGTTACTGCTATCTCCTCTGTTTCTACTCCTCATAATGTTTTAGATGCAGTGCAGTCACCTCAGTGGAAGGATGCTATGAACCAAGAGATAGAAGCTCTCTTAAAAAACCACACCTGGGAGCTTGTTCCTCTTCTTGAAGGCAAAGTCCCAGTGGGCTGCAAGTGGGTGTATACCATTAAACATCGAGCTGATGGATCAATTGAAAAATACAAAGCTAGGTTGGTGGCAAAAGGATACATCCAAACATATGGGATTGACTATTAAGAGACATTTGCTCTTGTAGCCAACATGAACTCTCTTCGAGTTATCATGTCTTGTTGCTCATTATTCATTGACTCTATATCAGATGGATGTGAAGAATGCCTTCCTAAATGGAGATCTTCAGGTGGAGGTAAAGGGTAATCTTACCTAATAGTGAGGGGAAGGTTTGTCGTTTAAGAAAATCTCTTTATGGGCCTAAACAGTCCCCTAGAGATATTCTCAGAATTGAGTTTACACAATCACAAGCAGACCATACTTTGTTTATAAGAAGAGTTAATGGCCTACTCACCTTGTCAATAGTGTATGTGGATGATATTGTTGTCACTGGAGATGATCACTCTGGGATAAACCAACTAAAGTCATTCCTTGCTTTTGAATTTGAAATGGCAAGGTCAAAGGAAGGGATATTCATTTCACAAAGGAAGCATGTCCTTGATCTCCTTCATGAGGTTGGGAATTTGGGGTGTAAGCCAGTTGAAACTCCTATTGACCCCAATCATAAACTGAGTGTTGATGTTGGAAATATTCTTCCAAACAAGGGTGTCTACCGAAGGGTTGTTGGTCGGCTTCTTTACCTATGCCTGACTCGACCTGATATATCCTATGTTGTTAGCATAGTAAGTTGATATATGCACAGTCCTAGAACTTCACATATGCAAGTTGTCGACAGGAACTATGGCTCATGGTGTATCAAAGTTGTTATGGTTGAAGTCTTTGTTATCAGAGATTGGGATCCAAGCTAAAACCCCAATGATGCTACACTGTGATATCAAGCTGCCATAAATGTTGCTCATAACCCTATTCAATATGATCGCATAAAGCATATTGAAGTTGGCAGACACTTCATTAGATAAAAGATGGCTAATGGAGAAATATGTATGCTTTTTGTTAGGTTAGAGAACCGACTTGCTAATTGCCTCACTAAGGGTCTCAACAAGCCAAAACTTGATAGAAACTTGAGCAAGCTGGGCATGATAGATATCTATGCTCAACTTGAGGGGGAGTGTTGAGAATGTGCATTTGTCTTAGGGGTATTGTTGTGTCCTTCCTTGTTATTTTTATTTTGGCCGCCCTTATAGGGACATGACTGTAATTTTTTGACTTAGTATATAATGAAATATCAAGGGTGTGAACAGTAACACCTATTCTCTCCCATAACTCTTCTTCTTCCTACACTCGACGACTATAATTAAATATTAAAATTTTAAACTAGACAAAATTTAAAACTGATCGAAAGATGAAACTATTATCCTATCTAGGTGGTAGGTCAATGGTCAACCTAAAAGATCAAATAGGTTAACCTGTGATGTCATAATTAAAAAATAAGTATTTGAAAAATATATAGAAACATAAAATATGACAAAATACATAATTTTTATAGAAAAAAAATTGAGCACATATCGAGTGTTATATATTCATCGTGTTAAACAAAAGTATAAAGAATAAGATATGTTTTTACAAATGATGAAAATGAATACAAAATTTAAAATCAACTTAAAAGCAAAACAATTTTTCCATTGATATGGTGGGTAAGTAGTTCAACTATCTAGGCCAAATGGGTTAGCCATGATGTCCAAATAAATAATAAAATTTTAAATAGGTAGAAACACAATAAGATGTAAAAGATAAAGAAATTTTGTAGAAAAGTATGGCCATATCTCTAATATTATATATATATATATATGTATATATATTCATCATACTAAAAACAAAAGGTGATAAATAAAAATTGGTTTTATTATTGATGTAAATGGAATACAAAAATTAAGAAAAAAAATAGAATTAATGTCTAACCCATAACCCCTTTACCATGTCAAACAGTTCATTGGTTTAATTAGCTAGGTCACCATGTTGTTATCTAAGTCAGTGTTTTTTTACTAGCAAGTAACTTGGTGGTAAATTGATCCAAAATCTTAGCCAAGTGATAGGTCAACTAATACAACCAATTGATTTGACTACAAGATAAAAAAACTAGTGTTCTAAAAATTGATTAGAACTGCATTTCCCTCTTAGTCAAACAAGTCAGATTATGATGTCATAAATTAAATAATAAAAATAAAAATAGAAAATATTATAAAGCTTATAGAAATTTGAGCATGCCTTTAATATTCTATAGTCATCATATTAAGCAAAAATGTGTAAAAAATGAGAATAATTGTTAATAATGATGGAAATGGCTAAAATATATAAAAAGAAAACTAATGCCTTATCCATGACATGTTGCCCAATCAAAAAGATCATTGGTTTAACCAATAAGATCAGCTGATTGTTTACTAAGCCAATATTTTTTTTTTCTTTTTGCAAATTGCAACAAAGTGATTTGAGTTGAAACATGCTTAGAAATTTGCCAGGCTGACAAGTCAATATCAATATGATTGTCCAATTCAACTACAAATTGAAAACATTGATATAAACTACAAGTCTGAAGATTTGAAGCTAGGCCTTTAGGTTGAAAGGCAACAAATCCATCAATAAACCATGCTTCGATTACTTATCTTTGTTAAATGGGTTTTGATAAGAAACTGAAATAATAATAACAATAATAATAACAAATGCACATTTACTAGCTTGACAAAGCATCACAATGATGCCATGGAAATTAAGATGGTCTTTGGCATAAAGGTTCATGATTAGTGGTGTTTTTTTGAGAAGAATAGGCTGTGCACTTAATTTTTAAAGAGTTATTTTTTTAAATAAAGAGACTCTTTTACAAATATGGTAGCAATTGGGGCTTCCCAGTCTTGAACAATAATTGATACCACATCAGCATCTTCTGGACCATGGTCCTATTTGTGAAAACTACTTTTTATAGTTATCAAAAACAAGGGAGTTTTTAAAAGAGGTAACATTAATTTATGGTTCTAGAGCCAGAAAACATAGCTAGTGAACATATTTTCCTTCTTTCTATTTTTAAAACGGCATGAAAACAAAATGATCCCTTCAAACCAAACAACCCCTTAAAATGAATCTACCAAGAAATAAATGATAGTTGTTAGCATATGTAATCTTACAATGAGCCTCTACATATCTCATTAATGGATTTCAACATAGTCAACAAACATTCTAGCAATGGTAAAGAACTCCAATGGCTAAAATATGGAATTTCAGGATGTGGCAGTAACATATGGATAAATTACATTTATCAGTAATCAAAATTCAAAGGCATAATGTATGGAACAGTCTACGTGATGTAGTCACAAGTATAGTGTTAAGAAACGTAATCAGGGGTATTAGAGTCTTTTTCTTGTACTTTATGTTAAATAAGACAATGTAACAAACCTGTCACTATTTTAATATTGTTATCCCATACTTTGAGGAGCAGAACTACCTTTGGCATTGTTTTAAGAAATATATAAATAGATCCAGGTGCCAGGGGGAGAGTCTATTCTATTCTGTCCTCCGTTTCCTTCTATTTGTCTTCTCTTTTCCCTTGTCCCTCTTTCTTTCTTTGTTTGCTTGTTACATGTTGGATACCATTTGCACATTTAACTTCATCTAAATTTGTTTGTTGCAATCCAGGAATCATTTATTGTGGCAACAAGTAGAGTGGGATCTAACTTTCTCATATCTCAGATCATAATAGAAACATCGGATGAAGCAAATTACATAGAATCTAGTGTTGAGTCCATTGCATTTATATAGTTGCAAATACCCAACATTAATTTTTCTACCGGATGCATATTTTAAGAAGTATTACTAGAAAAGTGTGACTAGGCAAAATCTTACCTATGGCTTCTGATGCAGTTACAGGGAAGTCTGACAAGATGCCATCAACAGAAAATTTACCATTGTCAATGAATGAAAGATATTCCTTCACTGGATCATAGCTGTAATTGTAGCTAATAAGCCCATCATTGGCAAAATCTGATGCAAAGACCTCAAGTCCTTCCCCATGAGCATTCAACACAACAGAGGTATGGGGTTGCAGATATAGGTCAGTCCTTACAGGCCATATGTAATTCTTTGGGATAAGGATTGCAGAGGCAAATGTCTTGACAAATGTAAGATTTTTCAATATTGAGCCATAGGTCTGGTTTGTTGTAGGTTCAATATCGTCAGCCCTTAGAAAGCGGAAGACCAGTTTTGTTGTGCTCCGCTTAAATTGTGTTGTAATACTCTTGAGAAAAGCTACTTCTGGTGATGATATGTAACTAACATTTACACGTCTTGATACAGAAAGCACAAAGCTTCTCATACTCAAATTGTGTTGCTTAAAGAATGCATCATACTGCAGAACAAATGTAAAAACAGAACTCAAGTTAATGCATAGCATATACTTCAAGAATTTCTGACACTGAAATTTTCCATATAGTTTTTTTGAAAAATACATGTATCCTTTTGTAATATGGAACTCTGCTCCAATGCTTCTATACCTAACTTTATCACTAATTACAAGAGGACAAGAAAAGGTTTTCTTGTATACCCTTCCAAATTATCTTTTCAAAAAAAGTTCCACTAACCAGAAAAGGGTCACCACTTCAATGACCCTTCCAAGACCCCAAATAACTGAGCCTATCACTAGGTAATGGACCTTAGGTATCATAAATTATAAATTGCATTCTACATTAAGGCGGTCACTATTACCCAATCTTGGTCCCATCTATCCAGGGTCTTAGGAGGGGTAGAATGGTTATGGACTTAACATCTGGAAATAAAGTTAGCACTTTCAGACTTGAATCCTTGTTCCTACATTTTTCAGCCTGAGATTTACCATTGTATCAAGCAATAGCCCCTAAATCTATGATACCTGATCCAAAATGTTAAATATACCCAAGGTGGAAAAATGTCTCTGATACATAGTTGTCAAGGTGCCAACTAAAGGACAAGGCATTAATTTGGGTTCTTTTTGGGAGGGGTGGATTTTCCAAGTGTGGATCTACAATATCCAGATACCAGTATGATAGGCCCCAATTAACCTAACGTATGCCAGGAAGAGGAAAGGTCAACAATCAGCTAAGGGGGGGAAATAATTGAACAATTAATCACACGAGGGCAATTATAGCTGGAGGGAATAAGGAGAGTCTCGGGGCATTTATAGCTATGTCAGTTATGAAAAAAGAAGAGTTTTTGGGCATTTATAACTAGGCCAGCTGGGCATTTATAGAGGGAGTCAGTTATGCTATCAGAAGAGTATAAGAAGGGGCTTTGGGGGATAGGGGGTGGTATGTTTTTCTTTGAGTAAAGAATATTGTGAGTGTTTGGGAGAGCCGGTGGTGTCTCGAAGAACCGACCAACTGTTAATGTTTTCTGCTGAATGAATACTAGTCTCTTTTGTTGATGTTCGAGTGTGTGAGTGCTGCTGTAAGTCTGTGAACTGCGTGTCAAATTTTCGGGACATATCACAGTACATGCCTAGGTGTACTCTTAGAGAATTAACACTTTTAAAATATGTAAAATGGTATGCTTTAACTAATTAAACTAGAAAAGATCTGCACATGTTAGAAATTTATTTAAATTTAACATGACATAAGTTTTAAGAAATGACACTTATCTTCAAAAACTACTTATAAACACATGAAATAAGCATGTTACATGGGATACCTAAACCTGTATCCATGTCCAAGATTTTAGGATATGGAAAGTGTATCCACATTTTCTATAATTGTGTCCATGTCCATGCCCATTCCGTATCTGGGCATTTATTATTAATATGATGCCTGTGTAGTTTGTAAGGTGATCACCTAGAAATAAAAAATGGACTGAGAAGTACAGAAGTTGAGTGTACCAAAGTCTAGGGCACCATATTTCTAATTGCAAGATCAAGAGCTTAAGGATGTAGGAAGAGGAAGAATGGGAGATTGAAACTAAGCAGACAGAAACATTGAATATGTATCATTTGATTTGGGCAGTCAAAACAATAGCTCCAATCCCCAGCTCCCTCTCTCTCCCCTTCCATCCAAATATATTTCTCTTAGTTTTTGGAGCAGTCTAGTCTTACATGGAGTCATGGACCCTCCTAAAATAGATGGAGTGTCCTTTATTAGCAGAAAAATACAAAATAAATAAGGAAGAAGAAGAAAAGAGAGAAGGATGAAGAGAAGAGAGAAGGGAGAAGAAAAGAGAAAGTGTTTGGGTAAAGACTCTCATGCTTCTGCGGCAGTTACAGTACATAAACAGAATAAAAAACTAAGTTATTCTAAACAGAACAAGAGAAAATAAACTGAACAAAATAACTAGAATAAACTAAGCTATTTCAACACTACCCCTCAAGTTGGGACATAGATGTCAATCATGCCGAACTTGTCACACAAATCGTTGTGCCACACAGGATGAAAATCCTTGGTGAAAATATCTGCACTTTGTTCTTTTGAGCTGACATAGGGAGTGCATACTTCTCCACTCACAAGTTTTACCCTAATAAAAATGCTTGTCCGCTTCAATATGTTTTGGCCTATCATGGAGGACTAGATAGCAACTTTATTGCCACAATAGAGTGACATGGGGCTGTTAACTGTAAAGCCCAATTCAACTAATAGTTTCTTTATCCACATGATTTCAGCAACTCCATGAGACATAGCTTTGTATTCTGCTTCAGCACTAGGCCTAGCCACCACACTTTGTTTCTTACTTCTCGAAGTAACTAAGTTTTGTCCCACAAAGGTACAGTACTCACTGGTAGACTTTTTGTCATTGACTGCTCCTACCCAATCAGCATTTTTATACACTTCAATTTTAAATGCCCATATTTCTAGAACAACAAACTGGCCCCTGGGAACCTCTTGAGGTATCTAAGGATCCTTTTTGCAGCTTCAAAGTGGGAAATCTTAGGACTATACAAGAACCAACTAAGGACACCCACTGCATAGGCAATCTTAAGTCTGGTCATAGACAAATGTAAGAGTCTCCCTATAAGTCTCTAGAACTTCACATCTTTCATAGCCAAATATAACATGTCAATGTTTACTCAATGAACATGTCAAACACTATAACTCTTTAATTTACAAAGACTTAAATAAGGTTTAATGACTCAAAAGAAAGATGACCAAGACAACTATGCCATAAGTAGGTGTTGCTCTCACAAGACGAACTCAAAGACTCTGTAGCCACAAGACTAGAGGTGTAAAGTGGGTTGTGCCGCCACGGGCCCTGCCGTCCTCCCCGGTGAAAATTTTGGGGGTTGGCCCGGCATGGCCCACGGCCCAGGCCCAAGCGGGCCCACGCCGTGCCGTGCTGACACGCGGACTTGGGTCAGGCCGGGCTGCAGGCCGTGCCATGGGCTTGGACCGTGCCGGGCTGGGCCACAGGGCAGGCCTTGGGCCTAGAACGAACCGGGCTGCACTATTTTTTCTTTATTTTTTATTTTTTTTGAAAATTTTGATTTCTTTTCTAAGTAAAATTGTAAAACTAAAATACTTAACTTTCCTATGAACTTTGGGAATTAGGAACTATTTAAAAAATTAAGAAATGAGAAATTTAAGTTATTTAACACATAAATGAAAAAAAATACTTAACCAAATTGAAATAAGAATGATGGAATAACAAATTGGAAGAAAAATAGGAATTTTATTTCATTTAAATTTGAATAGAACAAATTAGTGAATTACAAATACAACGATTGGATCATTGCATACTTGGATGAGTGAAATATAAAAATGGAATAAATTAATAAAATATAAAAAATACAATATGGTTCAAATTGAAAATACAAAATTACATTGTTAAAAAATTAAAAAAATATATCAAATAAATTAAATAAATTTAAAACTTTTTACAATAATTTGAAAAAATGAAAAATTCTACAAGTAATCAAATTCATGAATCATCATTCATGACTTTCATCATCTGCTTTGGGTGAAATGTCCGGTTTTGTATCATGCCCTCACTTGTCTTGTAATCTATCTTTTGCATCTAGCCAATCCTTGAAACAGATGCACATCTCTATGCTCTCATCGTTCATGCAGCTTCTTTTGTCATCCAACACCCTGGTATCTGCACTAAAACAAGACTCTGGGGTTAGTAGATAATGTGCCATGGCGGCGAGAACCGGATAATTTTTTGAGTGTTCACTCCACCAGGCTAAAATATCAAAATTATTTGATACTTCACCTAAATTAGAAAAATTTACTTGCAAATAAAAATTAAGTTCAGTAAATGAACTTGTTGTAGAACTAGCAGATTTTTGCCTTTTACTTATTAAATAAAAAAGCTTTTCTCTTCTACTACTGGGCTCAAAGTCAGAAGGAGAAGAAGAAGAAGATGAACAAGTAGTAGGAATATTTCCTACAACTTCAGATTCATACAAATTGTACATTTCAAATAATAAATTATTAATTTCTTCTTTTTTATTTCCTATATCAATATTCATATTTTCATAATATGTTTCAAGTAAAATATCTAAACCATCTTTCCTAATCCTAGGGTCTAATTTTGTAGTTAAACAATAAAGGGGAGAAATGTTCTCCCAATAATTTTTAAATTTATTTTCCATAATTTCAACAGTACATTGAAATTGTGGACTATTTCTATATTTGGCAAAACAATCACTAATTACCATTAATTGATACAGTAAATTACAACTAGTTGGATAATAAATTCAAGATAATTCATTTGTTGCATCATAAAAATGTTTTAAAAAATCTCTTATACAGATTGTCATTTCCCAATCTTCCTCAAATATCATATCATTAGGCATTTTTAAATTATAAAAATCAGAAAGAATTTGTTTATGAGATATACAACTTTCTAACATAGCATAGGTAGAATTCCACCTATGCTTTACATCTAATATAAAGTGTTTATATTTTAAACCATATTTTTGGCATAAATATTTAAATTCTTGTTTTCTTGCCATTGAACTTTATATATATATATATATATATATATATATATATATAATACAATTTCTAAGTTTTGAAATATGATTTGAAATAATATTCAAGACATCCTGAATACATAAATTTAAGATGTGACATGCACATCTAATATGAAATAATTTACCATTTAAGCATGGTTTTAATTGAGATTTTAAAATATTTATTGCAGAATCATTATTGCTACTTTATCAAAACTAACCATAAGCATGCAAAGTATTTAAAATACTTGCAGCAATAGCTGGGCCACTATATGGCCATTCAAGCCTAGTAAAACTTAAAATTCTTTTATTCAAAAGCCAATTTTCATCAATGAAATGGCCGGCAACACAAATATAACTAATATTAAATTTGGATGTCCAAACATCTGAAGTAATTGCAACTTTAGAATTAAAATTTGCTAACGAAGAAATTAAATTTTGTTTATATGAATAAAAAATTTTTAAAACATCAGTTCTTATAGTATTCCTAGAAACTTTTTTATATTGTGGGTTTACAAAACTACGCAACCATTTTTCTAGCTTTGGATATTCAGCTAACATAAATGGTTGTTCTGCATGTACAATATACTTAGCAAGCTCTTGTCTCGTTTTTTCTTGTGAATATCTAAAAGTACCAAAACTAGTCCCCCTCCCAATCTGTGTTTGGGTTGTTTCTCTCCCTTCATCTTCCTCTCGCTCATGTGTGAGCTGATGTCTGCTCAAATGACCCGTAGCACCCTTGCTACAATAACTAAAGTCTTTCCTACATTTTTGGCAAACGACCCTTTTCCCCTTCCCCTCAATATCCTCTACTTTGAAAACTTTTCAAACCGAGCTACTCAGCCTAGAAGCCCTCCTTTTTCCCCTAGTATCACTACTACCGGGGGTGAAAGTTCCACTTCCATCGACATCAAACGCATCAGCATCAGTGTTAACACTAATACTATCGTGATGCGATTGAATGTCATCCATGGTGAACATGTTGAGGAATTGATTTTGAGAAGGGCCAGCCATTTTTTTAATTCTAAAAAGATAAAAATTAATCTAATTCGATTTTCCCAGATTGCCGGTTCAAAATCCCAACTTGATTTCAACGGTTGAAGCCTTTCAACGTCCAAGCCTCCCGAATTGTGATACGCAGGTTGAGCAAGCCTTCTTCTTGTTGAAAGTCGAAACTTCGATAAAGTTGAGACTTGAGAATTGGAGAATGCAGAATCAGACAATCAGCTAATCAGAATTTCTCAGATTGCAGATAATTGAGAATGTATGAGTATGAGAAAGAGAATTAAGAGAATTGTTGAATTGGTGTGATGAGAATGGTGGAGGATAGGGCTATTTATAGGAATTAAACATAATTCAATTGCCCCAAATACCCAAAAAACTATCTGTTATTTAGTTGTTGGGAGGGGTATTTTGGTCATTGTAAAGTTACTTACAACTTTACCCAAAATGCCCCCCTAAACTAGTTGTTATATAGCTATTGGGGGCATTTATCTCATTTTTTCAACCCCCCATAAGCAAAATACAGAAATACCCCCCTAATAATGGTTGTTTATAGCTGTTGAGGGGGGTATTTTTGTAAACCCACCCCAAAAGCTGAAACTAGTCATTGGGCCCCTTTGGGAGGGGGGCCCAATGGCTATATTCCCAGGCAGGCCGAGTGCGGCCTGTTACGGGCCTAGCGGGCCGTTCTTCGTGTCGTGCTGCGGGCTAGGTCGTGCTGGCACGCGGGTCGCGAGCGGCACGGCACTTGTTGTCGTGTCATGCTGTACCAGCCCATGGGCCTTGAACCCCCGGCCCAGCATGGCAAGGACCTCCATGCCGGGCCTGGCACGGCCCGTTAACCGTCGTGTCGGGCCGCAAGCAGCCCGACTCGATTTACACCTCTACACAAGATTGGCTTTGTTCTCCAACACGTAGAGACCATCCACCATGCTTCCTTTACTAATCGTCCTCCATGAGGTCAAATCCTGAAACACACATGAAGGGAAGAAAGTTACTAAACAATTCAAAGAGTGATTGATACTATTAATGAAAAGTAAGCTGATAGGCAATTCTAGAACATGTAACACATTAGAGAGGGTAAGACCGAGATGAAGGGAGATGGTTCCTTAACCGGCTATGGTAGAGAATGACCCATCGGCTAGTCTCACCTTATCTCTCCCAGATAGGAGGTTATATGTCTGAAATAAATTTGACTTACCAGTCATGTGATTTGAAGCTCCAGTGTTAATTATCCAAGGGGAATCAAATGTATGAGATGACACATGGAAGGTAGTGGTAGAGTTACCTAATGTAGACGCAAAGGATGTAGGAGTAGAGCCAGAATCCATCTAGCGAAGTGTCCTACAATACAATTCCAAATGATCACGAAAAGAATTGATAATCTCTTCCATGGGATCAGAACCAGGGGGCCGCTCCTGAGGTATCATGGAATTAGTCTCATGAGATGCCATAGTTGTTGAGTTAAATTTCTTCGGAGCCTACTAAACTGGCTTCTTACTCTGATTAGATGCTGATTTCTTACTTAATTCCTGAGCCCACTTAGGCTTCCCATGGAGTTCCCAAATGTGTCTCTAGTGTGCCTAGACTTCTGACAGTGGGTGTACCAAAGTTTGTCTTTGTCATCCACTCTTTTCTGCATACCACCCTTCTTAAAATAACTTCTACCATTTGCATTAATACCTCCCTAGATTGCCAATGCAATTGGCTCCCCCTCTGTATAATTCATCACACTTCTTCTATTCTCTTTAGACTAAACTAAGGCATAAACCTCCTAGGCTAAAGGTAAGTCCCTCCCAAGAAGTGTACCCTAATAGACTCATACATTGAAAGAATGGTAGGATCCATCTAATGGACGCCATAAAGGTTGCGGAATGGGTGGGGCGAATTTCAAAAATTTCCTACCTTCTCCCAACTGGGAATCATATTCCCTGAATTTAGAATACAATATTCAAGGATCTACTTGAACCCTAATCAAACCAGATCTGTACCAAAAGATAAATGGGAGGATTATACCTGATCCGGAGAAGCAGTATCTCCCAAAGTTGGTGTTCACGCCCAAAGAATGCTCCAAGATCTGTCCCTGCTGAAGATGACACAGCTGTGGATGGAACAGAACCAGCAGGGTGCGTCCTACACACTGGATCCTTCACAAGAATCCCCTGGATGTACTAAACACTGAATTCTTTCAGTCTTTCTTGCAAGACTGATGTCAAGAACTGGTTTCTTGACTTTCTTTTCCTGCAAAGATCAAGTCTTGCAACAATGCAGATGGCGGCGGCAGGAGGAGATTTCCAGAAACGAAAAAGCTGAACTGTTTTCTTTTCTGGAGAGAATGAGATCTAATCTCAATTCGCAGGAACCTTTCTTGCTTACCAGAACCTCTTGGATCGAAATCTGATTTCCCTCTCTTGGTTCATTCGAAAATCTCCTCTCTTTTCTTCTTGATTAAGAAATCTCCTAATTAGGAGTTATCCCAATCCAAATCAGTATTTGGATAGAGGATAATCTTAATCCCTTTCCCAGATAGAGTTAGCTTACTCCTGATCTTATCAGGAGGTTACCAGATTCAAATCTGATTTGAATTTGGTCTCTAAGAGTGGATAAGGCTAAGAGCCCAATCCTTTTTGCTAACTTCTATCTCAAATTCGCCCCATTGATGGGTGATCATATCAGCCCACTTCGAAATGGGCTTTTGGCCCATTAAGTATTCAGTGTTTAATTAGTTTCCAATCTGCTGCCCAGTTGGGCTTCTTTGTATGGCGTGGGACCCAAGCATTGATCTACACACCAGCCACATGGGTTCGGCCCAGCCTTTAATACAAGGCCCAGCCGAATTCACTGAAAATCTCAATGAACCCCTTGAGTCCATCGTATGAACCCTATGGGCCCAACACTTACATTAAGTGGTCCCTGGGCCAAGCCATCTTATAAAAACCCAGGGACTGTGGGCAGGTGCAAAATTAGCCCATCAGGTATTATCCTAAATGGTCTTACACTTAACCTCTCAGCCCTTAATGATCAAGCACTGCCCGACAAGAGAGGACCTCTCCCTCGGCTGCAAGGAACAGTGCCGCACTCTCCTCTCACATGGATCCCGGGAATTAAAACCATTTGCAAACATTTTGAAACCGTACATATATATGTAAATATATTAATTTTGCAAAAACAAAATTCCAACGATTGAAATCAACTGCCGGCAGTTTGGTTTCCATCAGAGAGAGTGCATTCCCGATCATTACCCTTTGTCCGACAAAGTGGCTGATTCTGTCACTATGACCACCCACTCAGATGAATTCTCAAACTGCCCCAACATACCCAGGTTTTGATCCCCACTAAGGATCTCACTGATTGGCATATCAAAGGCAGGCTGATCCAGCACCTAGTGAAGTGTCATAATCGAGTCTAGGGGTCAGGTGTAACTTTCCAATTTTGCCCATCTATCTCCAAGGTCCAGGGCAAGACTGGAAATCTGGTCCGGTTCAAGGATTCAAGTAATCCCATGCTGTATGTGCCTCGGGTCTTACCCTGATGGCTGAGACAGGCCATCCCAACACTTGGTGGCACACCAGTATCAACCTTGGCAGGATAAATCTCCCCAGACTTAATCAACGGCTGTGAACATTTAAAACTAACATGAGTCTCTACAAATGTCCAGTTTTAGGGTTTTACACAGAATTAAACCAAACAACATGAATCAAACATGCACTTTATTTATTTCCACTAAATAACAAAAGTACATCAAAATGATTGAAGCTAAGGGCATACAAAACTGTCTAACAGCTCCCACTTGCACTTAGGTCCAATCTGGTACAAGCCGGAGTCCCATACTTTCCACGTGTTTCTCAAACACCTTCTGTGTCAGTGGCTTGGTCAATGGGTCTGCCACATTATCCGCTGATGCTACCTTTTGAATTAGGACGTCCCCTCTACCAACGATCTCCCGCAGTACATGGTACTTCCTCTCGATGTGCTTTGACTTCGAGTGGGCCCGAGGCTCTTTAGCCTGGGCGATCGCTCCATTGTTGTCACACAACAACGGGATGGGTGATGTGCTGGATGGAATCGCTCCCTATTCGTGTATGAATTTCTTCATACACACGGCTTCCTTGGCAGCTTCACTTGCGGCAATGTACTCGGCCTCGGTTGTGGAGTCTGCAGTGGACCCCTGTTTGCTGCTTTTCCAGCAAACAGCACACGATCCTATCGTGAAAACATACCCAGATGTAGACTTTCTATCATCTGGATCCGACTGGAAATCGGCATCGGTATACCCTAGAACTTGCAGTGAACTACCATCGAATACCAGACAAAACTCTTTCGTCCTTCGAAGGTATTTGAGTATGTTCTTCACAGCAGTCCAATGCTCCTGTCCTGGGTTTGCCTGGAATCTGCTTACCACACTCACCGCCTGAGCTATGTCCGGGCGAATGCACAACATGGCATACATGATGCTCCCCACAGCTGAGGCATAGGGAACGTCTCTCATGCTCTCAATCTCCTCAGAAGTCTTGGGAGACATCTTCTTGGAGAGAGTGACTCCGTGCCTGAAAGGAACGTTTCCTTTCTTGGAGTTTTCCATGCTGTATCTTTTGACAATTTTGTCAATGTAAGCAGCCTGGGATAATCCAATTATCCGCTTCGATCTATCTCTATAGAGTCGAAGACCCAGTATGTATGAAGCTTCTCCAAGATCTTTCATGGAGAACTGCTGTGATAGCCATACCTTGACCGAAGTCAACATTCCTACATCATTCCCAATGAGTAGGATATCGTCCACATACAAGACTAAAAAGGTGATCTTATCCCCACTGGATTTCCTGTAAACACAGGGCTCATCCGGATTCTGCTCAAAGTCAAACGTTTTGACTGCAGAATCAAAACGGATGTTCCAACTCCTAGAAGCCTGCTTAAGTCCATATATGGATCTATTAAGTTTACATACCATGTGTTCCTGACCAGCAGCAATGAAGCCTTGCGGCTGCTGCATGTAGATATCTTCACTAAGATCTCCATTCAGGAACGCTGTTTTGACATCCATTTGCCAAATCTCGTAATCATGGTACGCTGCTACAGCTAGCAGGATCCTAATGGATTTAAGCATGGCCACCGGTGAAAAGGTTTCCTCATAGTCGATGCCTTCTTTCTGAGTATACCCTTTCGCCACCAAACGAGCTTTAAAGGTCTCAATCCTGCCATCGGGGCCCTTCTTCCTCTTGTAGATCCATTTGCAACCAATTGCTTTTACCCCGGAGGGCGGATCCACTAGAGTCCAGACTCCATTGGTCTCCATTGAGTCCATCTCGGCTCTCATGGCCTCCACCCACTTCTGGGAGTCTATGTCTAACATAGCTTCCGCGTAAGACACGGGATCCTCTTCACTAGTCAAGGCTTCAACCAGGTAACTATCCTGGTCATAACCATATCGGACTGGTGGTCTGGATGCCCGGGTGGACCTTCTAGGTTGGTTATTACCTGGAACTTGTGGGTCATCTCCCACTGCTCCTGAGCTCTCCTCATCAAGAACTATTTCCTGACGATGGGTGTCCAGGATGTAATCGGATTCTAAGAATCGGGCGTTTCGACTGCAGAACACTTTCTGCTCACTTGGGTCATAGAATAGATAACCCACCGAATCCTTTGGGTAGCCTAAAAACAGGCAACGGCTGGTTTTAGATTCCAACTTGTCCGCACTTGTTCTTTTAACGTGTGCAGGACAACCCCAAATCTTCAAGTGTCTCACACTTGGCTTCCTTCCGGTCCAAAGCTCATATGGAGTTTTCGGAACTGATTTGGTTGGAACCCTATTCAGCACGTAGGTAGCAGTCTCTAATGCGTATCCCCAAAAGGATGTGGGTAATTCTGAGCGTACGAGAAGTGACCGGACCATGTCCAACAAGGTCCTATTTCTCCTCTCTGAAACACCGTTGAGTTGAGGTGTAGCAGGAGGAGCTAGTTGTGACACTATCCCATTGGCCTTTAAGTAGTCCCTGAATTCGTCAGAGAGATACTTGCCACCTCGATCTGATCGAAGGGCCTTAATTTCTCTCTCTAACTGTTTCTCGACTTCCTGTCTGAACTCTTTGAACTTTTCAAATGATTCAGACTTATGTCTCATTAGGTACACGTAACCATATCGTGAAAAATCATCTGTAAAGGTGATGAAATACACGTGTTGATTCCGTGTCCTAACACTCAGGGGACCACATACATCAGTATGTATTAGGTCAAGTGTGCCTGCACATCTTTCAGGCTTACCGTCAAATGGCCGCTTAGTCATCTTACCTTGGAGGCAAGGTTCACAAGTGGGAAGATTTTCTACGGTTAGAAAATCCAAAGGACCATCCTTTACCAGTCTTGTGATTCGGTCGACACCGATGTGGCCAAGTCGGTAATGCCAGAGGCACGTGGGATTTATTGTATCACGAGTCCTTTTCTTGGGATTTTCGACCGACGTAGTTTCGGTTAAGTTAGTTTCCAAAGAAGGATGCAGAACATAGAGACCGTTCTCTAGCTCCCCGCATGCGATGAATTTATTATTCCGTTTAACAATAATCATATTACTAAAGTAAACAGTATATCCATCAGCACACAATTTTGAAACAGAAATTAAATTCCTTCTCAAGTTCTGTACATAAAGACAATCTTTAAGTACAAGGACTCCTTCTTTAAAAACTAATTCTACGGTTCCTATTGCCGCAGCTGCAACACTTGCAGTTGTTCCCAAGAACAGTGTCACTTCACCTTCACTCAACCTTCTGCTAACTTTGAACCCCTGCAGTGAGTTACACGCATGAGTTGAAGCCCCGGAGTCAACACACCAGGACACAGAAGTAACTAACATATTAGTTTCTATGACACAAGTTTCGATATTACCTTTCTTAGATTCCAGGTAGGTAGGACAGTTCCTCTTCCAGTGGCCGGTCTGCTTGCAAAAGTGACAGACATCAGATGCCTTGTTCTTCTTCTGCTTCTTGGGTTTGGTAGTCTTCTTCTGGGGCTTCTTTGCCTTTCTCTTTCTCTTGCCCGATTTGTTAGGTTCAGCAAGCATAACTACAGGCTCATCCTTCTTGAGTAAATCCTCGACCCTCTGCAACATATTGCTGAGTTCCTGGACGCTGACATTCAGCTTATTCATATTGTAGTTCATAGTGAACGCATTGAAGGAAGAGGGCAAAGAATTTAGGATGGCATCCACTTGCGTGCCAAGATCTAGCCCGGATCCAAGAGCTTCAAGTTCGTTGATGTATCCCATCATCCGAAGACAATGGTCATGAACTTTCTGCCCTTTGGTCATCTGCGCGGTCATGAACAATTTCAGGACCTTCTGTCGAGTAGAACGGTTCTGCTCCTCATACATTGTCCTTAGACTGTCCAATATGTCCTTGGCAAGTTCGATCTGATCGAACTGCCTCTGTATTGAGTTGTCTAATGAGGCAATGACAAAGCAGCGGGCTAGGGAGTTCTTATCCTCCCAATCTTGGTAGTCCCTCCTACGGGCCTCAGAAGCCCTATCACCCGGACGTTCCGGGGCAGGATTTTTCACTACCTTGTCTAACTTTTCAGAAGTTAGGACCAGCATAAGATTTCTGTACCAGTCGGCATAGTTTGGGCCCTTAAGCTTGTTATCGTCTAGAAGCTTTGCAAATTGACCGTTTGCCATTTTCTGATAAAACAGCAAAATCATTAGTCCACAACCTTAGTTTGATTCATGTTTACCTACATAGATATGGCTTTTAATCTATGTTCCATTCCCATTTGTTCATCTCTGAGATTTCCCTCCTATCTCAGTGACGGAGACGACGAAATGTCTCTGGAAATGTGGGAAATCACATGGGGTGCGTGAAGCCAACTGTTTCAGCTACATAACCTCACCACCTTTCTGTGACGGATCATATCCACTCATCAAATGAGTTTCCCTTTGGCCTCTGTCAGACAAGGTTCAGAGCCGTTTTCAAGTAAACCCTTCTGTCAGTGAGTGCACACCCATCATATTCAGGTTACGCCAAGGTACCGTGAGAGAGTTCCCATTTTCTGGTGAAGCCCCTCCCACATCGGTCTATGACGCCCCTATCATCTTATGAAACACTCTAACAGATCCAACAGCAAATGGATAGCCCAATTTTATGGTGCGTTTCCTCATTACTGATGGACCCATCATTGTGCTAATGACGGAAGGCCTTTAGAGAGTCCATCATATGGATCTCCCTATCACTTGCATTCATATTTGCTGGAGAGAACAAAATCACGGCCTAGTTCTAATTTAGGTCAAACCAAAGTGGCTCCCACTGACTTTCATAAAGTCAGATTTCTGGTGGGCCTTCATCGGCTAGGGGTTCCGTACGCATCCCTTTTCAGGGTTGTGGGGCCCACCAGGCAAAGAGGGGGTCATCCAATGACCTTCAGGGACACCATGGCAATGATGTGCATTCAGCCATGGTGTGCGCAAGAGCCACTAACGAGTCATCACGGGCCAAGTACTTATGGCCCATGGTCGCAGCACATCAAACATCCAAACATCACATGTAAAGGAGGAATTGATCCAATCAATTAATTGCTGTAAAGCCCATTCAACGGCCCATTTAAAAACCAAGTCATTAACGATCAATGTCCACTAGGTGTATGGGCTGAATCGCAGATAGCAGTTCGGCCCATACAGCTTATCTCACAATAATGGGCTTTTGCAGTTTTAACCCTTTAAAACTGGGCTTTACAGGTGGGCCGAATTAATCCCTGTAATTGAACATCAGATTTGGAACAAAAGTGTGAGACAATTGGACTGAGAACAGCCCCTTTCGAAACCCAGATTCGGTCCAAACAGTTTTGGTCCAATCTAGTCCGAAATGGTCCAAAACTGATTTTCAATTCAAGAATTAATTATTGAATGATCTGAAATTAATAGTTTTGATTTCTAGCAAACACAAAACAATTATGGACTGTTCGCACCACCTGCAAAACAGAGGTTAATCACAAGGGTTGCAGTTTCATAAACTGCAAATCGCAGAAAACGATTTCTCCATCTGCAAATCTCCAGCGCCGCCATCTTCTTCCATCTTCTTTAATCAAGAAAAATAACAGAAATCCTATTTCTATTAATTACATTCTTGATCAAATCCTATACATTCAGTCTAAAAATAAAAAAAATTATTTACAGACCGAATTGAATGAAATAAATAAATAGAAAAGAAAAAGGGTGCGCAGACCATCTGCGCTAAAACTGCACTGCGATCTCCAGGTTTGAACAGTCCATTAAATCAAAATAAATAAAGAACAATTCCAAATAAATTTTGGATTTAATAGAAATTAATTTCAGATCAATCGCCCTTAACAAGAAACAGTTTCTTGAAAAAAAAAAAGAAAACAATCTGCGCAAATCTTGAAAGAACACCTTCTATCCATCTGCGCAGGGTCAGATCTGATTTTCTTTTGGTTCAAGATTCGAACCTGTGGCTCTGATACCACTGAAAGAATGGTAGGATCCATCTAATGGACGCCATAAAGGTTGCGGAATGGGTGGGGCGAATTTCAAAAATTTCCTACCTTCTCCCAACTGGGAATCATATTCCCTGAATTTAGAATACAATATTCAAGGATCTACTTGAACCCTAATCAAACCAGATCTGTACCAAAAGATAAATGGGAGGATTATACCTGATCCGGAGAAGCAGTATCTCCCAAAGTTGGTGTTCACGCCCAAAGAATGCTCCAAGATCTGTCCCTGCTGAAGATGACACAGCTGTGGATGGAACAGAACCAGCAGGGTGCGTCCTACACACTGGATCCTTCACAAGAATCCCCTGGATGTACTAAACACTGAATTCTTTCAGTCTTTCTTGCAAGACTGATGTCAAGAACTGGTTTCTTGACTTTCTTTTCCTGCAAAGATCAAGTCTTGCAACAATGCAGATGGCGGCGGCAGGAGGAGATTTCCAGAAACGAAAAAGCTGAACTGTTTTCTTTTCTGGAGAGAATGAGATCTAATCTCAATTCGCAGGAACCTTTCTTGCTTACCAGAACCTCTTGGATCGAAATCTGATTTCCCTCTCTTGGTTCATTCGAAAATCTCCTCTCTTTTCTTCTTGATTAAGAAATCTCCTAATTAGGAGTTATCCCAATCCAAATCAGTATTTGGATAGAGGATAATCTTAATCCCTTTCCCAGATAGAGTTAGCTTACTCCTGATCTTATCAGGAGGTTACCAGATTCAAATCTGATTTGAATTTGGTCTCTAAGAGTGGATAAGGCTAAGAGCCCAATCCTTTTTGCTAACTTCTATCTCAAATTCGCCCCATTGATGGGTGATCATATCAGCCCACTTCGAAATGGGCTTTTGGCCCATTAAGTATTCAGTGTTTAATTAGTTTCCAATCTGCTGCCCAGTTGGGCTTCTTTGTATGGCGTGGGACCCAAGCATTGATCTACACACCAGCCACATGGGTTCGGCCCAGCCTTTAATACAAGGCCCAGCCGAATTCACTGAAAATCTCAATGAACCCCTTGAGTCCATCGTATGAACCCTATGGGCCCAACACTTACATTAAGTGGTCCCTGGGCCAAGCCATCTTATAAAAACCCAGGGACTGTGGGCAGGTGCAAAATTAGCCCATCAGGTATTATCCTAAATGGTCTTACACTTAACCTCTCAGCCCTTAATGATCAAGCACTGCCCGACAAGAGAGGACCTCTCCCTCGGCTGCAAGGAACAGTGCCGCACTCTCCTCTCACATGGATCCCGGGAATTAAAACCATTTGCAAACATTTTGAAACCGTACATATATATGTAAATATATTAATTTTGCAAAAACAAAATTCCAACGATTGAAATCAACTGCCGGCAGTTTGGTTTCCATCAGAGAGAGTGCATTCCCGATCATTACCCTTTGTCCGACAAAGTGGCTGATTCTGTCACTATGACCACCCACTCAGATGAATTCTCAAACTGCCCCAACATACCCAGGTTTTGATCCCCACTAAGGATCTCACTGATTGGCATATCAAAGGCAGGCTGATCCAGCACCTAGTGAAGTGTCATAATCGAGTCTAGGGGTCAGGTGTAACTTTCCAGTTTTGCCCATCTATCTCCAAGGTCCAGGGCAAGACTGGAAATCTGGTCCGGTTCAAGGATTCAAGTAATCCCATGCTGTATGTGCCTCGGGTCTTACCCTGATGGCTGAGACAGGCCATCCCAACACTTGGTGGCACACCAGTATCAGCCTTGGCAGGATAAATCTCCCCAGACTTATCCAACGGCTGTGAACATTTAAAACTAACATGAGTCTCTACAAATGTCCAGTTTTAGGGTTTTACACAGAATTAAACCAAACAACATGAATCAAACATGCACTTTATTTATTTCCACTAAATAACAAAAGTACATCAAAATGATTGAAGCTAAGGGCATACAAAACTGTCTAACATACATAGGGTTCAGCCCCAAAAGAAAAGCAAATACTCGTTGTTGGGAGACAAGTGATTTGTAGGCCTTTGCATCTTCATCATATTTCCAATTCACACTTTGACAATGATCCAGTTCCTTCCAAATTGATGTCAAATCTGAGTAATACACTGTTGTAGTGAAAAGATCTAGAAAATCCTAGTACACCACGTGTCGCTTGGAAAGGGGGCGATCGAGAATAAGAAATGGGTAAGCCAAACCGTCATAATGAATCATGAAGTACAAGGAACCTTGGAAACAATAGGCCAGGCAAGGTATGGTAGAAGGGGAGGTGCCATGTAAGCTAGTGGACGAGTAGGTGGGAAAGCATTAATGATGGCATTGTAGCACCAAGGTAGGACCTGTCAGGATAAGGATCACTAGAGCAACCCTTGGGGTAGGTGGGATCTAAGGGTATAGGCATAATAAGTAGCCTACGATCCTACCAGGGCTAAGGCTGAGGCAAAAGGCCTATAAAAAGCCGTCGACAAAAACAAGAAGGGCAGGATATCAAAGGTGTCTCTCTCGGAACCCAAGAAACTCTGAAAACCCGGTTTACAAAAGCCCAAGAGTTCCCTCCTACAAACGGTCCTGATTGACTCATCAACAAGACCATGTTCTAACCGGTCTCTGAGATTTTGACACGTGTTCGTGTAAGATCTAAACCCCACATTTTTTTGGCGACTCCATTGGAGAGGCCAACTGTAGGGATAGCATGAGAATATCAGGTTTTGAACACGATCGGGCCGTAGGAGATGAAGAAGGGGTACCTAGCAAATCACCTCAAACGACCAACATCCCAATGTGATGAGATCCCCAGCTTCGGAAATAGCAAGGGTTGAGGCATTTTGGACAGAACAACTCCTAACGCCTACCATGTGGCTGTAGATAGCGGCAATGGCACAACATTTCACCGCGTGACCTGCTAAGGTTCCCATTGGAGAAAGGACGGATGTTCCTCCAATTCATGTGACCCAAAAGATGTCTAAAACAGAAGATGATGGGAACATGGGAGGGCCATTTCTGCAAAAACAATCGCTTGGGGGAGAAAGGGCACCCAAGGGGAAATTTGGTGCTCAGGCAGGCGTCAAGATGACAGTTCGTCACAACTGCAGAAGTTCAAGTTCTGATAGAGCAACTCAGGGGTAAGGCCTTTCATGGTATTGATGCCACGCTTCCACTGTATCTAAGAGAATTGAAGAATAAAACATACCCACACAAGTACAAGACTCCGCAATTCCTACAATTTACCAGTGAAGGGGGAACCCAAACTTATTTTTATGAGAGATTAGAAAATCTCTGGATGGACAGGCCTACACTTGGTATTGCAATCTAAGACCGGGGTCAGTACAGTCGTGGGACAACATGGTGAGCCTGTTCTGCAGGAGATTCTATGAACTAAAGGAAGAATTCACAATTGTAGACCAAGGAAGAATGGAGCGAAGGATGAAGAAGTCAATGATTTTATACAGAGGTTTCATACCAAAAGCATGGACCTCAAACATGTGTTGGGAGAAGATGAACAAGTGTTACTCCAGTTGTGCTTAAATGGTATAGTCATAGAATATAGGGTCCTCTTGGAAAATCTCAAAATTGAGAATTTCATGGACCTACATACATTTGCCAAGCATACCGCCCTATCCCTGGGAAAGTTAAAAGAAAAGGGAAAATGGTCCACAAGAGCATCAAATAGCCGCCATAGAGCAACGGCCGCCCAAGAAGTTCAATGAGGGCAATGGAAGAAAAGAGAAATAGTATCAAGGGGAAGTAGCACCTGTCATACCCTCCCACAAAAAAAAAGTCAAAGATTGGGTTGAGGAGGGTTTGTTAACGCGTCCCAAGGGTTATGTCGAGCCCGAGCATGACACTCGGAATCACCCAACGTATTGTGCTTATCATGAGCACACCAAACACTCCACCCCCGAGTGTTGTGTTAAGAAAATTCTATGATAAGAAGATATAGTTAGGGGACATTGAAGTCAGGGACGAAGGGTGGCCCAAGGTTCACAAAGAACCCCTTCCTCATCATGATGGTCCACCTCATGTGCAGGCTTTCACCCACACCTTCGGCAAAAATCAAGAACTTGAAGAATGGGCGGTTAAGGAAGTTGGACTAGAAGCGGTTGAGTATGTACAAAGCACTACACGAAAGGGGGACCGGGTCTAGGAATAATGAAGAAAACAAGCATGAAGCTGAAATACGGGATGGCAGAGTGGTCTTCTCTGGAAAGGATGTTGTAGGACCACCAAACCACAATAGATCCCTCTACATAACAGTAACCACACATGGGAAGGAGATGAAGAGAGCCCTAGTAGATCCTAGGGCATCCTTGAACATAATGCCCTTGGCAACATTCAAGGTCTTGGGATTGCCACAATGCTGTATCACCCAAGAAGCTACGTGTTTCATAGGCTTCAATAATGCTAGAGAAACAACCATCAGCACCATAACAGTGATGCTCCGGATATGGAGCATAAGCTTCCAAACCCGATTTCACCTCGTGGATACCTAGAAAACCTACCATGTGTTACTAGGTCGACACGGCTTATACTCCCTTTTAACAAAAGGAACTGAGGGGACACAAACGTGTAATAAGCACTCTGTTACCCCGGTGGGAAGATTATTGGCACCAAGATCCAGAATGCAAAGCCCACAAACGAGAGCCCAAAAGGCTAAGGACATGGCACTCCAACGGGTAAAGAGGCGTTTGCAATAAGCGCGTGAAGCATCTTGTAGCGCACATTTGATGGCTTTGCCTGCCCCTTGTCATTCCAGGAAGAGGCAAGACAAAAATCGTTACAGGTGGGTTTCCAAGACTAGGGCCCCCAATGGGAGAATAGTGTATCGGATCTGACAATGCATGGGGCCCTCCATGCACAGCAAAGGAAGAGGCCCTAAAAACACAAAACATAAGGATCAAGAGGCCATGTTTAAGGAACTCCACTCATGTCAATTGGGGAGTTAACTAGCTGAAGAGAACCTCTGGACTGTCGAATTATCTAAAGATGATAGGATGTCTAGACCAGTTAATATAAATACCGAATTGGTAACTTAAGAGAAGAGATAGTTGATTGAGTTGTTGAAAGAGTACATGGACATATTCAACTAGACCTACGATGAAATGCTAGGGTTGGACCCTTGGCTTGTAGTGCATGAGTTGTAGGTAGACCCAAAGGCCACGCCGGTCAAGCAAGAACCTCGAAATTTTTCGGTAGAAATAAAAGCATAGATCAAGGAGGAAGTTGAGAAATTACTCGCTGTTGGGTTCATTCGACCTATCCAATTCTCCACCTGGTTGGCAAACATAGTGCCCGTTCGGAAGAAAAACGGAAAAATACGTTGTTGTGTCGACTTCCACGATGAATTCCCACAGCCGGACATGGAATCTCACATGGATGGGGAATTCCATGTCCAGGATCCCATGATGGCACTTTACAGGGCTCGTGTTCAAGATATGGTCCCATCTTGCCAGGAAACAAAATTCATCCATGTCAAGTGGGGAACGCACTAGCCACCCTGGCCATTAGAATTCACCTAGGGGAAACAGGGGCACTCATTCAAATAGGAAGGTTGTGCAGGTCGTCTATAGATGACACCAAGGATATTGAAGGCAAGGACAACTGGCCAAAGGAGTTGATTGACCAAATCCAAGGAATGATGATGGGGATCAAAGACATTTGGTCCTGAAAGGGAAGCTATACTATCAGGATAGGGGAGGCATTTTGTTATGTTGCATCGGGCCCAGGCGAATAACTAATGTCCAAGAGGATAAACATCGCACTACATGCGGAGAAAACCTGCCTCTCCATCAACGCATACAATGGCAAGGGATCCATTGGCCCTTGCTCATAGAGGATTCATGGGTGCTGCAAAAGATTTGTGCCTATTGCAAAACACGTTCTAATATGGCAGAAGTCCAAATGATTAAGGAAGAAGATTGGACAACCCCATACACTAGGTACAATCAGGATGGCGCACTCCCAAGTAATTCGCAAGAAGCCCACCGTGTATGAAGACATGCCCTCAAGTTTTGGGTAGAAGGGAAATTGTCCAAGCGAGGTTATAGTAGGTGACTGCAAATATGCATATCAAATGAAAAAGCCCTGAAAATATTAGAAGAATGGCACCGAGGGGAATGCCGAGGACACCAAGGAGCCAAGATGCTACATGCGAAAATTCTTAACATTGGATACTACTGGCCAACCTTGGCCAAGGATGTAACTAACTTCGTGTAGAGGTGCAAGGAATGCCAATTACACAGGGATCTTATTCACCAGTCCCCACACCTGCTTCTAGCGATCTCCACTCCTTGGCCCCTTCACACTTAGGGACTGGATTTCATAGGACCAATACACCTGACCTTTCGACGAAAGCAATGGATCCTCACGGCTACTGAGTATTTTACAAAATGGGTGAAGGTAGTGGCCTTGACAAGAGCTACAGGGGAAGCAGTAAGGAGCTTTATCAAGAAAAACATCATCTACAGATTTGGAGTCTGTAAGCATATTATACTAGATAATGGGACTCCATTCGTAAATGGAACGGTCAAGGCACTCCTAGCCAACTATCACATAACAAACTCTTGGAAATAAATCCGATTGAAATATGAGGAAGTAGAGAAGAGAAGGGAAGAAGAGAGAAAAGGAGAAGAAAAAAAGAAAGAAAAAAAAGGTTTGGAGCAATAGAACAGTGCTGGCAGTGCCAGCTTCTATTATATAATATAGGACGGCAGATATAAGAAGGGAAAAGACCCTTGTGCCCCTTCTGTAAGTGAGTACAATAACAGAAATAACAAAAAATAAAAAAACGCTTTAACTAGCCAAACAGACCCAAACACAAATAACTAAATTATTTCAACATTCCCCCTCAAGTTGGAGCATAGATGTCAATCATGCCCAACTTGTCACACAAATCATTGTTCCGCACATGATGAAGACCTTTGGTGAAGATATCTACAAATTGTTCTTCTAAGTTGACATATGGAGTACACACTTCTCCATTTACAAGTTTCTCTCTAATAAAATGCTTGTCCACTTCAATGTGTTTCGTCCTATCATGCAAGACTGGATTAGCAGCAATATTGATGGCAGCTTTATTGTCACTGTAGAGTGACATAGGATTGCTCACTGCAAAACCCAGTTCACCTAACAGATTTCTTATCCACATGATTTCATCAACCCCATGAGACATCGCTCTATATTCTGCTTCAGCACTAGATCTAGCCACCACACTTTGTTTTTTACTTTCACATGTGACCAGGTTTCCTCCTACAAAGGCACAATACCCACTGGTAGACTTTCGGTCATCAACTGCTCCTGCCCAATCAGCATCAGTATATACTTCCACCTTTAAGTGACCATGTTTCTGGAACAACAAATCAGCTCCGGGAAACTTCTTGAGGTATCTAAGGATCCTCTCTGTAGCTTCAAAGTGAGTTGTCCTAGGATTGTGCATGAACTGACTAAGGACACCCACTGCATAAGCAATATCAGGCCTGGTCATAGACAAATACAAGAGTCTCCCTACGAGTCTCTGGAACTTCTTCACATCTTTCAAAAAATCTCCCTGACTGTCTCCCAGCTAATGATTAGATTCAATTGGTGAGTCAATTGGTTTTACCCCCAACTTGCCAGTATCTTCTAGTAGATCTAGTACATATTTCCGTTGGGAAATAAAGATGCCCTTGTGAGAGCGAGCAACTTCAATTCCAAGGAAATAACGTAAGGGGCCTAGATCTTTCACCTCAAACTGAGTGGCTAAGAATTTTTTTAGTCTTCGTATTTCAGTCTCCCAATCTCCTGTGATCACCATGTCATCCACATACACAATTAGAGCTGCAATTTTCCCTTCACCTCTTTTCACAAATAGAGTGTGATCTGACTGGCATTGTTTGAACCCCATCTGTTGAACTGCTAAGTGGAACTTACTAAACCAAGCCCGAGGTGATTGTTTCGACCCATATAAAGATTTTTTTAACCTACACACCTTTTATTCACTGCCTTTGGCACAAAAACCTGCAGGTTGGATCATGTACACTTCCTCTTCCATGTCACCATTCAAGAAAGCATTTTTGATGTCCAATTGGTGAAGTTCCCAATCAAGATTTGCTGCCAATGAAAGAAGAATTCTGATAGAATTCATCTTGGCTATTGGAGCAAAAGTCTTTGCATAGTCCACTCCATATACCTATGTAAAACCTCTTACTACCAGTCTAGCCTTGTACCTTTCAACAGTTCCATCAGCCTTGTGTTTCAATGTGAACACCTACTTGCAACCCACTGGTTCCTTCCCTTCAGGAAGATCCACCAACTCCCAAGTGCCATTTTTGTGTAATGCATCAATTTCTTCCTGCATTGCATCTCTCCATTCAGGTTTAGATGAAGCTTCTGCCACATTCTTAGTAACGGGGACACTGTCCACAGAAGAGAGGCATGCACGAAATGAAGGTGAAATGTGATCATAGGACACAAAATTAGAGATAGGATGATTAGTGGTACAAGATCTAACACCCTTTCTCTTAGCAATAGGAACATCAAGATCATTAATGACAAGAGAGTCAATATTGAGAGGAACAGGCATATCAATAGAAGCAAGTGTACCTGGCTGATGAGACGGATCTGCCTCTGGCAAATCCGATGATGTTGGTTGCATACTGTTAGATTCCACGACTCTTGAACTCTATTGGCTTTTATGGCGACGATGAAAGACCCGGAATGGAGGAGGATCGAGTAAAGGAGGTGGTTGAGTTTGAGTCGCCTGTTTCTCCTCAACCCTACTCTCCCCCTGAGGAGAAACCGAGAAGAAAGGTTGATTCTCAAAGAAGGATACATCAATGGAGACATAGTACTTGCGAGAGGTAGGATCATAGCAACGATACCCCTTTTGAGATAAAGGGTAACCAAGGAAAACACAAGGAATAGCTCGAGGATCAAGCTTACCTCGAGTAGGGGACAAGTTATGGACAAAGCAACGACACCCAAAAACACGCATCGGAATGGTGGACAATGGAGCTGTAGGAAACAGAAGCTGATGTGGGGCCTTATACTCTAGTAACCGAGATGGCATACGGTTGATGATGTATGTAGCACACAAAACTGCATCCATCCAAAAACATTTTGGCACATTCATATGAATTAATAAGCCATGAGCTACTTCGAGAAGGTAACGGTTCTTTCTTTCAGCAACACCATTTTGTTGGGGTGTCATGGCACAAGAGATTCGTTGAAGTGACCCACTCAAAGCAAAAAACTCTATGAGATCACTATGGAAGTATTCCTTCGCATTGTCTGACTGGAAGATATGGATTTCAGTTTGGAACTGAGTGAACACCATGCGTTGAAAGTCTTTCACAATTTTTGGCACTTCATCTCTAAACCGCATAGGGTAAACCCAAGTGTATATAGAGTAATCATCAATCAAGGTAATGAATTACTTATATCCAACCTCAGTGGGTAGAGTAACAGGGCCCCAAACATCAGAATAAACAATATGAAATGGAAATTCAGATATTTTATTTCTCAAAGGTAAAGAACTTCTACAATGTTTACTCAATTGACATGTCTGACACTGTAACTAACTCACTGACAAGGACTCAAACAACTTTGGGAACATAACTTTTAATGACTCAAAAGAAAGATGACCAAGACGACTATGCCATAAATAGGCTTGACTCTCACTGGACAAACTCATGGACTCTGTAGCCACAAGACCAGCTTTGTTCTCCAACACATAGAGACCATCCACCATGCTTCCTCTACCAATCGTCTTCTGCGAGGCCAAATCCTGAAACACACATGAAAGCGGCAAAAAAGTGACTGAACAATTCAATGAGTGAGTTATACTCTAATGGACAACAAATTTATAGGTAATTTCGGAACATGCAGTACATTAGAAAGGGTAAGGCCGAGTGGGAGAGGTATGGTACCTTGGCCAGCTATGGTAGAGAAAGAACCATCAGCTAGTCTCACCTTATCTCTCCCAAAGAGAAGGTTATTTTTTTGAAATAAATTTGACTTACCGGTCATGTGGTTTGAGACTCCAGAGTCAATAACCCAAGGAGAACCAGTGGTATGAGATGACACATGGAAGGCAGTGGCAGCATTACCTGATGTAGACGCGAAAGAGGTAGAGGGAGTAGGACCAAAATCCATCTAGCGGAGAGTCCTACCATACAATTCCAAATGGTCACGAAAGGAGTTGATAATTTCTTCCTTAAGTCAGAACTTGGATAGCTCTCCTGAGTTAGTGTTAGCGTAGGGGTATTTCTGTCTTTATACCTTGATTGATGTTGCTGATCTGTAATGTTGTGTTGAAACATGTGTTCTGATACCATGTTATAATTCTCTCTTCTCTCTTTCTCTCTTTCTCTCTTTCACTCTTTCTTTATCACTTTTTCTTCTTCTACATAACTGAACTCAGTCAGGCCGAACTCTAAGGCAGACCTAAATTATAACATGGTATCAGAGCTAGGTTAAATCTGCCTAGATTTCTGCTTGCCTAGGGTTCATTCTCTGCGCACCCTATCTAGGGTTTTCCTCTTTTTTTCTGTGTTCGATTGGAGATAAGGGAAAGGGCTGAAAAGGAGTGATCGCCCTCTTCCCTTGGGGGTCTCTATGCCTCCAGTCAGGTCGTATGTGGTCGGTTGCTGTGATTTCTGAGATCGCCCTCTCCTAGTAGAGGAAGAATAGAGGGCCGAACTGTGTGGGCAGTGGCTGTTGTGTGTGGCTGTTGTGTGTAGACTGCTCTCCTGCTCGCATGGGTGTTACTTCAGCGATAAGGTAAGAGATTTCAGTGCATGATATCTGTTATGGATTAAATAGGAGGTGTGTTTCAGACCATTTGCTAGGGTTTCGGCCAGTAAGTGCTAGGGTTTGTGCTGGTTTCTTTGTGCATTTTGAAGGAAGAGATATGATCATATAGTGGTGAGATTTCAGGTAGTTGTAGGAGTAGGGTTTGTGGTGTGAGCACACTTTTCAGCAACAACAAGTGTTGAAATCAGTGTGACAGGTGTGATCTAGGGTTTGTGGTGTAAAGAGCACACATTCCAGTAACAATTAGTGCTGCAATCAGTGTGACAGGTGTGACCTAGTGGTGTGTAGTGTGCAGATCTCAGTGATAATAGAATTCAGCAAGTGTGCAGAATTGGTGATAACATAATGGGAGACAATAATGATTACAAACCTAGTGTGATGGTGCCTACAGACTACCTGAATGTTCAGATGACCTCCATTAAGTTAAATGGAGAGAATTATGTGCCTTGGGCTAAATCCGTTGAAGTCTTTCTGAAGGCAAAGAAGAAGGTAAAACACATCAGAGAGGAGAAACCCTCATCTGACTCTCACGAGTATGAAGACTGGGAGCAAGAGGACGCTCATATCATCACATGGTTGTGGAACAGTATGGAACCCAGGATTAGTGTGAACTTCATGTTCCTTGATACTGCCAAAGATGTGTGGGACCATGCGAAGAAATTGTATTCGGGGCAGGACAATACAACCAGAGTTTATCAGCTTTATCAAGACTACTTTAATCTGCAACAGGGCAATCAGAGTCTTGAGGAGTACTATGCCAACATGAGGAACATATGTAATGAGTTGAATGTCTATCATCCTCTCACTTCTGATGTCAATATTCAGCAACAACAGAGAGAGCAGCTTGATGTGACTAGATTTTTGGTGGGACTAAAGTCTGAATATGAACCAGTACGGGCTTAGATATTAGGGGGATCAGCTCTTCCGTCCCTAGAAGAGGTATTTGCTCGACTTCGGAGGATTTCTATCGGATCTA